>NW_027397078.1:767812-869057 GCF_003265705.2 Callorhinus ursinus | reverse complement strand
GGGGGGATGGGTTAGCCTGGTGATGGGTATTAAAGAGGGCACGCTCTGCATGGAGCACTGGGTGTTATACTCAAACAATGAGTCATAGAACACTACAACAAAAACTAATGATGATTAACATAACATAATAAAATAAAAAAATAAAAAAGAATTTCTCAAAACAGAAAGGAAATTATAAAATAAGGGATCTTGGAACATCAGGAAGAAAGAACAGCAGAAAGAGCAAAAATATGAGTAAATACAATATGCTTTTGGTTATGGACTGAATTATGTCCCGCCAAAATTCATATGTTGCGGTCTTAAGCCCCAGGTCCTCAGAATGTGATTATATTTAAAGATAGAGCCTTTAAAGAGGTAATTAAGGTAAAATGAGGTCATATGGGTGGACACTGATCCAGTAGGACTGGTGTTCTTACAAGAGAAGAGTAAGACACAGATACGCAGGCACACAAAAGAAAGACCATGTGAAGACACAGAGAGAAGATAGGTGGTCATCGGTAAGCCAAGAAGAGAGGCCTCAGAACTCAAACTTGAAAATGTTGTGATTTTAGACTTTTAGCCTCCAGAACTGAGAGAGTATTAATTTCTGTTTAAACCACCCAATCTGTGGTGTTCTGTTATCGCAGCCCTAATAACACGCTTTCCTTCTCATGAGTTATTGATTATGTTTGGTGGCTAAAGAAAAATGATAAACTAATGTTATTTGCAGTGTATATAGAGAAAATAGGACAATTATATTGTAAATAGAGGAGAACAAAAGAACATAAAAGGAAGTAAAGTTTCTACACTTGAACTGGAAAAATGTCGACACCAGTAAAATGTGGCAAGTTATGCATGTATAATGGAGTACTAAGATCAATCACTAAAATGCTATACAAAAAGATCAATTAAAAACTAAACTAGGGGGTTGAGGTGGGGGAGAAAAAAATAAAAAATAAACTGAACTAAAAATGTTCAAGTGACCTACAGGGAGGCAAAGGGAAAAATGGAAAACCAAAAAAACAAACAAACGAACAAACAAAACCCCTCAGAACAACAGAAAAACAGATTTGTTAAAAATAAAATCATAGGCTTAAATCTTAACATTTCAATAATTACATTAAATGCAAATTGTCTAAATACATCAATTCAAAGACAGATTGGCAGAATAAATTTTTTAAAAAATGACTAAACTTAATGCTGTCTATAAGAAACTTATTTAAAATATAATGATATATATAAGATGAAAATAAAAGTATGGAAAAAGATATACCATGCAAACATTAATAAAAAGAAAGCAGGAGTGGCTAAATTAATTTTAGATAAAGTAAATTTCAGAGCAAAGAAAATCACCAGAGACAAAGGAATATTACATAATGATAAAAGGGTCAGTCCACCAAGAAGACATGAGAATCCTAAATGTGCATTAACAAACCAATAGAGCTACAAAATATGTAAAGCAAAAATTAATAGAACTGAAAGGAGAGATAGACAAATCCAGAATTAAAGTTGAAGACTTCAACACTCCTATCTTAGCAATCAAAAGAACAACTTGTCAGAACATCAGCAAAGATATAGGAGAACTGAACAACATCATCAACCAACAGGATCTAATTGATGTTTATAGAGCACTTCACCCCAAAACATCAGCATACACACTCTTTTCAAGTGCTCAAAGAACATATACCAAGAAAGCCCATAGCCTGGGCTATACAGCAAACCTCAACAGATTTAAAAGAAGTGAAATTATGCAAAATGTGTTCTATGATTGTAATAGAATCAAACTAGAAATCACTAACAGAAAGACAAGTGGTGTTTATTTCAGGGATGCAAGGTTGCTTTAATATTCGAAAATCAATCGATGTCATCCACCACGTTAAGTGGCTTACAGAACAACAAAAAAACATAATTATATCAATTGATGCTGAAATGCATTTGACAAAATTCAACATTCATTAGTGGTAACAACTCTCAGTAAACTAAGAATAGGAGACATTCTCAAGTTGGTAAAGAACATATACAAAAAACCTACAAATTGTAACATCATACTTAACAGATAAAGACTGAATGTTCTCCTAAGATCTAAAACAAACAAGGATATCCATTCTCACCATGACTATTCAACACAGTACTGGAAGTTCTAGCCAGTTCAATAAGGAAATAAAAGGTGCACAGGTAAAGAAGAAATGAAACTGTTTCTATTTGCAGAGGACATGATTGTCTATATATAAAATCCCAAGAAAGCTGTAAAAAACTCATGAAACTAATGAATGAGTTCAGCGAAGTCACGAGATATGTTATCAAATACAAAAGTCAATTGTATTTCTATATACTAGCAGGGGGCATATGGAAACCAAAATTTAAAATACAATGCTATTTATAAAATCACTCAAAAATGAAAATTGAACACTTAGGTGTGTATCTAACATAACATGTATGAAATTTGTATGTTGAAATTACAGAATGCTAATGAAAGAATTTAAAAAAGATTTAAATAAATGAAAATGCATACATTGTCCATGGATTGGAAGAAGATGACAATTATCCCCAAAGGGTTATGTAGGTTTAATGTAGCCCTATCAAAATCCCAGCAAGATTGTTTATAGATATTAGAAAAGTTTATTATAAAATGTATATGAAAATGCACAGGCTCTAGAATAGTTTTAAAAAATCTTTGTTCTTAATGGCCCTATACTGGAAACAACCAAAATGTCCTACACAGGTGAATGGATAAACTGTGGTATATTCACATGATGAAATACAATTCAGCAATAAAAATGAATGAGCTATTGATACATGGTACAATTTGGATGAATCTTGAAGATGAGTGAAAAAAAGTCAGTCTCTAAAGATCACATACTGTATGATTCTATTTATATAACATTCTCAAAATCACAAAATTAGAGAGATGGAAAATAGTTCAGTGGTTACCAGGAGTTAGGGATAATGAGGGTAAGGGGGAGGCAATTGGACTATAAAGGGGCAGCATGAGGAAGATTCTCATGGTGATGGTATGGTTCAATATCTTGATTCCAGTGGTTGTTACAGGAATCCACATGTATGATAAAACCAATACCAATTTTCTGATTTGATATTGATTAAAAAAGTGTAATCACTGGGGGAAACTGGGTGAAGGATACATGGGGCCACTCCTGAACTAGCTTTGCCATTTCCTGTGAATTAAGTTATTTCAAAATAAGTTAAACAACTTTTGAAAAAAGATGACTATGTAATCATTGGAGACCTCAAAGGACCATTTTAGTAGAGAGGGGAAGGTGAAAGATACAGAAGAGAGAGAAGATAATGGAGCAAGATTCTTGAGGAAGAAGAGTGTGAGATTAAGAGCACAGATGGAGGGGCGCCTGGGTGGCTCAGCTGGTTAAGCATCTGACTTTGGCTCAAGTGATGATATCAGGGTCCTGGAGTAAAGCCCCACTTTGGGCTCCCCACTCAGCTGGGAGTCAGCTTGTCCTTCTCCCTCTGCCCCTCCCCCGCTCCACTCCTGCTCTCTCTTTCAAGTAATAAAATAAAATATTTTAAAAAAGAGTACAGATGGAGGAATAAACCTTAATTACAAGGAGACACCTCTTCCTCTGAGGCATGAGGGGTCAGGTTAGGGTAGTTTCCAGTGCAGATAAGTTTTTAGGTACAGGAATAAAGTTGGGAGAGTTCCTGTCCTGATGACCTCTGCTTTCTTAGTGAAATAGGAGGCAAGCTCATCTACTGTATGTGTTGAGAGATGTGGTGGGTGGGTAGGGAACTTGAGGGGCTTGGTGGAAGTTTCAAATAGCCACTGAGAGTATCGGGAAAGGAACTTGGTTAGGGTCAGATAGTAGGATTATCTGACTACTTGAAGATCAATCTTGGATATCAAGATTTTATACTGGTAGTTATCCACATGCTTGTGTGATTTTTCTCTAGTCATACTTAGCTTAAGATAGGTGAAGAAGGGGCAGGTGACCCACAAAAGATTTTGTTTTTTATGGTGCAGTGGAGGGACAAGATGGAAAGGGAGTAGCAGAGAGAGGATAGTGAAGAGGTCTATGCCGGTTAAAAAAAGTAACTTAAGGTCTCAATAAGATTAAACAATTGATGTCATAGGAGTAAGGGAGTGAGAGACATAGAAGGATAGGAAGGTGTAACTAGATGTAGGATAGCAGAGTTCAAAATTTCAGAAATAGAGCAGGTCCAAGCACCAAAGAAGTCCAAGGTGTGGTTGTGGTTGAAGCAGAAAAGAGAAGCTCACCAGAAAGAAACTGTGAGAGCATGGGGTTGAATGGGTTGGTGACCATTGAAGTCCCCAAAGGATGACAGCAAAGCCTATGTGAGAGGAGAGGTTAGGGATGGGTTCCAAAGTCTTCAATGAATGTGGAAAAATGACCAAGAGGTTTTTACATGGTACTGACCACCTGCTGAAGATATGAACCTCAGAAGAGAAGGATTTTTACACAAGGAGTAATTCTTTGGAAGCAACGTGGAGAATTAGAGAGATACTTGACACTGTTGCCCGATTATGGCACACTTCAAAAGGACTTAAGGAGATGTGGTGTTCTTAGATGAGTTTCATTTGTGCATTTGTTCATTTATTCATTCAATAAATATAGATCAGGGACCATATACCTAGTCTGCCCGGGGACAGTTCTGGCTTATGCATATTTTGCTGACATAATTATTAAAAATGACCCCCGTCTCTTTCAAAGTGTTCCAATTTAGATGATAAATTATATGGTCATTCTAGTTAGAGAGCATTTATGACCTCGTTGAGAAGAAAGATTTTTGTAGCTCCTTATTCTGTTTTCCATCATATTTGATATCTTGTCATTTGCATACTTGGGGATGGTCATTCACCCTGTTGGGAATCCATCAAATTCTGCTATCATCCAGCCTCACTTCTTCAGTTGTTGAAAAAAATTATCAGGAGAGACTGCCTGGCACTCAGACATGCCCTGCTTATAGCATTTTCCTGAGTTAGTAATCCCATAAATAGGGAAAATAAAGTTAGCCTGCCGTGGCTAACACTTGATGAGTTCTGCTATGCTTTTTCTTTCTTTTTTTAAATGATGTGTTTTTAAACCAGTCCCTTAACATTTAGGAATATGGACTTGGGTTAACATCAAACACACTGGCTAATAGTTTTGCAGAATATCTTTTTCTCCATTTTTTTAAAGTCAAAATTATATTTGCCACTTTTCAGTATTCGGAATTTCTTCCAGACTTTGTTCTCTCTTACCATCCTCCACAAAAAAACCTTTAGTTTCCCCCATTTCTTACCTCACGATATACTTAATGTTTGCAACCCATAATTTAACACTTAGTTGATATTAAATAACTTCTATATTTTGCTTTCTTGCCTTGGGGACTTTGCACATGCTGTATCATTTGCCAAGAATATCTTTCTGTCCCCTTCCCCACTCTCTCTTTTTGCCTTAATTCCTACTTGCTCTTCAGTCTTTACCTTAGCCATTACCTCCTCTCAGAAGTCTTTTCAGCCTCCAGGAGGCATAATATTGTCCCCTCCTCTATTTTCCTATAGTACTGTATGTTTCACTCCGTAATAACCATATTCTATGACTGTAATTGTGTTTACTTGTCTGTGTCTCTTAACAGTCTGTGAGCTCCATGAAGCTAGGGACTGTGTTTTGTTCATAAGTGGATCTCTAGTACCTTGTACAGTGCTTGCCACACAGTAGACACCTAATAAATATATGTTAAATGAATGAGTGACTAAAATTTCTAAATCAAGTAGTTTAAGATGTTGATTTGCAACTAGGAATATACAAAGGGGATCATGGTGCTGAATATTTTAAATGAGAACTGACCTGAAATCCAGGGCTTTTGGTAGCCAAATTAATTTGCTAGATCTGTTTTCCCCACCCACATGGAATTCTCCTTTGAGAAATCGAATTAAGAATCATTCCTCACTTATTTCTCACAGCCTCACATAGTATGGAATACATAGAAGCATCTTAAAATGTACTTTTCAATTTATAGATGATGGTAGAGCATCATTTTAGCTGCATGTTATTTGATGCTGTTTCCATTTAATTAATTCAGATAATGAGATGAGGAGCCCATTTCTCTCTTGCTACGATGGCCCAGCCTTTCTTACAGGCATTTTTCTCTTTTATTACCCATTTTAGGATCTATTTACTTTCTGAATCCTGGAGATGGGGGTGGGGTGAAGGATTGCATTTGGTTCCAGTGTCTCTTTGTCCCAATTCTCCTCAGTTCTGGACCCACACAGATGGCACCAGTGACCAATTGTATGGAGATGAGCACAGGTTCCTGGTCTAAAAGCCCAGATCCCACAGTAATTCACTGGACAAATGCTTCTGCTTTCCAAGCCACAGTGTCTTTATCTGTCAAGGGGGAGGATTCAATTAGCTGATTCCTTAGTTCTAAAATTTATCTGATTCTTTCCTTTGTAAGCTTTATTTCTAACCCCACAATATGCAGCTGTCCCTGGGGCCTCCAACTTACATCAAATTCTGTCACGCCTCAGATTTGAATCGTAGCAAATAGATCCCCGGGAAGCATCCCAATGTATGAATTATTAATGTTCCCACCACACAGTCTCTGTGTGAATATTTACTTATATCACTGGGTATCTAATCCTGACAACAAATCATCATTTGAATGGTTTACTGATGTTTTCTCTTCCCCTCAGTGATTCTGCACGTGTCTTCCTTTCACCTTGAGGACTGTGCAATTCTTTCTTCTCCCGTGAGGCTCTGACACTAAACAGCACAGAGAATGTCAACATCTGAGTTGCACCTTTAATGTGTTTTTCTTACTCCTTTCCAGATTGTTGCATTTTTTCTTCCATTCTCTATCCTCCTCCACCCCCAACTCCTTGAAGTCATTCCCACACCCAGGAGATTGTCTTTTGCCTTCCCCACTCCATAGCGCCAGCAACTGTAGCCACAGTTCTGCTCAGTGAGGTTCTTTTTTTTTAAAGGTTTTATTTTATTTTATTTTATTTTATTTTTTATTATGTTATGTTAATCACCATACATTACATCATTAGTTTTTGATGTAGTGTTCCATGATTCATTGTTTGTGCGTAACACCCAGTGCTCCACGCAGAACATGCCCTCTTTAATACCCATCACCAGGCTAACCCATCCCCCCACCCCCTCCCCTCTAGAACCCTCAGTTTGTTTCTCAGAGTCCATTGTCTTTCATGGTTCGTCTCCCCCTCCGATTCCCCCCCTTCATTTTTCCCTTCCTGCTATCTTCTTCTTCTTCTTCTTTTTTAACATATAATGTATTATTTGTTTCAGAGGTACAGGTCTGTGATTCAACAGTCTTACACAATTCACAGCGCTCACCATAGCACATACCTTCCCCAGTGTCTATCACCCAGCCGCCCCATCTGTCCCACCCCCCACCACTCCAGCAACCCTCAGTTTGTTTCCTGAGATTAAGAATTCCTCATATCAGTGAGGTCATATGATACATGTCTTTCTCTGATTGACTTAAGATTTTATTTATTTATTTGAGAGAGAGAGCGAGAGAGTGAGGGTGAGAAAGAGTGAGAGAGAGCGAGAGCTGGAGGAGGAGCAGAGGGAGAAGGACTAGCAGACTCTGTGCTGAGTGTGGAGCCTGATGCGGGGCTCGATCCCAGGACCCTGAGATCATGACCTGAGCCCAAATCAAGAGTCAGATGGTTAAACAACTGAGCTACCCAGGTGCCTCTCAATGAGGTTCTTAATATGCTCACAGATCTGGTTATTTCCCAGAGAAAACACCCTTCCAGATATCTCAGCTCTGTGCTATGGGGCTTGATCAGCAGATGTTGCATCCTTCACCTTCTCTCTGGTCTTGGCTATCCAGTATTCCCCTCACTCTCGCCCTTCCATACGTGCCTCTTATCTCCCTTCCTCTATCTCTCCCTTTTCCCTCTTTTCTTTCCCACAATAGTTGCTGCAAGCTTGGTTTCAGCCAATACTTTTTTCTGACTCCAGGTTGGAGAAGCCCTTTATTCCCTCAGAAATCCGTTGAGCTAACTACCCTTTATCATCTCTACTGGGGGTTGGTGCCACAACATTGATTTAATTAAAGGTATAATAAAATCAAGCTGCAGAAAACACTTAGAATGGTAATTCTCTAGCTTGTTACAAACCACTCTCTCTACTGCCTTGTAGATTGGAAACTGGGGGCATGGGGGATCAAGTATATGCTTCATTTCTTATTCATGATAGGACTGGGGGGTGCCCACTTTAATTAGTGTATGCTTTTCTGTAAGCAGAGTTATCTCAGCCAGCTCAGTGGGGGCTCTGGCATGATAAACTCGATTCTGAATATGTGGGGGAACCTGAGTTGAATGTCTTTGAGTGGCATGCAGTGAGGTATTGGCATGTCAGATAGAAGTGTCTTTAGGAGATAGAGTTGGATCAGGTTCTTGTCTGCTCTATTTGGCCATCATCCATTAAAACCAACTAACAAAACATTACTAAAACTCAGTAACCAAACTGACATGACAACTATTTGTCAAAAAACAAGGCAACAGAAGGTAAATGAAGTGAAAGGTAAGTTGGATCATTAAGGGGTAAGGGGAGGCAATTATTCTGACAACCCCTATCAGGACAAATCAAATTTGTTGCTGGGAAGACAGCAAGTTCTCAAAGTTCTCATGGGACTTGCTTAGGTCTAGTATATTCTTATATTCCTTACCTTGGGTCCCTGCAGTTCAAAACTAGAAAATGTCATGCCTCCCCTCCCCTAGACGGTGCTCTACCTCTTAACAAAAAGGACAAAGCACTCTAAATAAGTTCAAAGTTCCTTAAAGGGGACACCCCCATCATGAGTTAACTCTGGCATTTCTCTTTAGCATGGTACTCATCCTGGGTGGTACATAGGGCAAACTGAGGAGAAATTTAATGCTCTAAAACCAGTCATTGTGCATTTTCTAAGATGAGGTTAAAGGGGTTTAGTCATGGGGAATCTCTGAAAAGATGGACTCTGCCCTTGTTAGATTCAGGGATGGGGGTGAGGAAGTGGTTTGTGACCTCTATGCCCCTAGGCTGCCACACATCCACCCCTCTGACTTTGGGGTAAAGCAGGGGAAGGAAAAGAGACAGTAAGAAATGCTGGTTTCTTCTGCTGACACCAAATCTCTCTTCCTACTTTCTATCACCCCCCCCCCATCAGTCACCTTCACAGGAAGAATTTGTGCTAATGGCCTTGTAGAATTAGGAAGGCAAATGCTTCCTTCTAGCCAACTAGGCCTAGCATAGTGCAAGCAGCCTAATGTACTTAGTTTAAGAGACAGTTGACTTGTGTTGGAATTCTAGCTCCATCATTTTCTTTACTATGTGATCTAGGGAAAATTGCTTAGCCTCCTTGTGTCTCATTGTCATTATCTATAAAATAATATGGTAATACTAATGCCTACCTCATCGAGGGTACTGAAAGAATTAAATAACTTAATAAATTTGACACCCTAAGAAACATGTTTTGTAATTAATAAGTTCTATATGAGAGTTTGTTACCAGTATTCATGGAAAGAGCACTAAAACAAGTCCAACTGATCTTTACCATTTATAAGTCACTTCATCTTCCTGTCCCCAGCATTATTACTATAGAATGGGGGGGGAAAGCCTCATTTCACATTATTACTTTGGGGACTAAATGAAATAACATAAATCAAACGTCAGGTACCTAAGAGGCATTCAATACCTGGGGAATTTTTTTTATTTCCCTATCTTTTACTTACAAAGAACCTATGCTTTAAGCCCTGGCAAATCCCATGCCCTTAAGCTTCAAGATCCTTTCCCTAACTTGTTTTCACTAAGAAGTCTAAAATCAAGTGATCTCTGCCAACTCTATTCCATTTCCATTATTTATTTAGGTAATGGTATTATTACTGCCATTTATTATGCATCCACTTATTGAAATGGTACTGTAGTGGTTGCTGAATGGGGTTATGCCACCTTCTCTGAGAAACCTTCTCCAACACCCTCCCCCTGCACATCCCACCCCCCAGTTAGTTCTTTTCTCTGTGCTCCCTCAGAGCTCTATTGCAAGCTTTTACCTCTATTATAGTTTGTTGAATGAGTGAGTGATGAAAGAAAGACAGAAAGACAAAAAGAAGCTTATCTCAGGTTCCAGAATATGCAGACATCACCCTGCCACTAATGACTAATGGAATTGATGATCAAACCACACTACCTTGCCTAATTTCATCCATAAACATGATTCATGTCTGTTTCTGTTTGATTTTCAAGGTGAAATTGTGGATTAAGTTGGAAGCCAATTCTTATTAAATAGATATATATGATACCTATTCCTTGCCAAGCACTATGCTACTAGGCACACTGGAACTATAAAGATAAATAAGACATGGTTGTTCCCTTCAATTAGCTCAGAATCAAGCTGGGGAGCTGAGAGAAACATGTGAAGAGAAGCCTAAGGACACCTGTCAGTGGAATGTTGTAGGTAAGAGCATGGTCTTGGGGATTACATGGCTTGGATTGGAACCCTGTCTCCTTCACTTACTCCCCATGAACAAATTACTTAGCCTTGTTGAGTCTCAATTTTCTCATCTGTACAATGAGGCTGTTAATAAAAGTACTTAACTCTGGGCTTCTTGGGAGGATTAAATGAAATCATGCATTAGCTGATACACATTAGGCATTCAGTGTTAGTCACTAGTGGTGATGTCAAGGGTTTGATGTAGACATTAAGAATTCCAGAGTTGAGAGGCAAAGAGTTCGGCATGAGGTGGAGATCAAGTCAGTGGGGCTCCATTATGCAACGCAGATTTACACTTAGGCCTTGATTAAGACAGGGAGTAAAGAAATGGGAAAAGACATTCCAAGTAAGGGACATAGAGTGTGCAAAGGCGTGCTGGGGCCAGGTACATTTGAGGACCAATGAAGATACTAGTCTGAAGGAGGCAGTTTATGTAAGAGAGAATTGGACAATAAAGGAAGGGGAAGAAAACTTTAGGGGAAAAAAAAGTATATTCAGACCAAGTTCAAATTCTGGATCCACCACTTCTAGCAGTAAGATTTTAGGCAAGTTACTCTTTGTATTCCAGTTTCTTCATCTTTAAAATGAACTTTCCCTAGCTTTTTCCAATCTTGCTCCAGTCTCAATTCGGTCTTTCTAGAAAGCATTATTTGAAGGATTTTATGTGAAACAACCCATTTAATACTCACAATGACCTTATCATGCTATTATTATTCTCTTTTTGTAGGTGAAGAAGAAACTGAAACAGAGAGGTTACATAACTTAATGAATGTCACACAGTAAGTGGTAGAGACATAATTTGAACATAAGCAGTTGTTTTGTTGTTGTTGTTATTGTTTTTAAATTTGGAAGCCAACGGAAAACAAGCAAGATGTCAATGTATTGAAAGAAAGAAACTTACAAATCACGGCTGTCTGACCTTAAGTTTAGGCCTAGTTTGTCTTGGTTAATAAAACTAATTACCTGTCCCTTAGCTAAATGAGTAACAATAATAGTACCCTTTATTTAACATCAAAGTCCTATGAGCTAGGTACTGCATTTAGTCCTCTATGAACATATTTTCTTGTCACAGAAACCCTATGAGGTAGGTACTGTTATTCTTCCCATTTTACAGAGGAGGAAACAGAGACATAGAGTTAATTCATTTGTGCAAGGCTAAGATGCAAGAACTGAGATTTGAATTGAAGCAGGCTGGTTCCAGATACTGCTAACTTAGTCATGAGACAAGACAGTTAAAAACAGAGGGGTTGGGCTTTAGGGGTACCTTTTTTAAGGATACCTTTGAAAAAACAAAACAAAACCAATATGAATGATGACAAAGCTGGTTTCTTGTTCAGCATGATTGTTCTGGCTTCACAGTTAATTTCACTTCCCAGATTACGTGTGTGACATTCCTATGTCCATATGCCAGGGGGCATTATAATATGTGTCACCCATATCAAAACAGGCTTATCGGAGACTAGCATGTAGGAGGGGGTCATTTCTAGATGAGATTGGAACCTACAAAGAATCAATTCATAGTGCAAATCCAGACCCCTGTCTGGCACCTCTTTCATACCCACACATTAGGGCCATTGTAAATTGGAGTGGTAGGTTGAAGGCTTTGAAAGGTGTATGTTGTGGTGTTCGGTTCTTACTCTAGTGTAACTGCCTGTCATGTCAGCTCTATAAAGACAGCCTGCCAATGTTCAGTTGATGTCTTATCTTTATAAGAATAAAGGAAAGATAACCACTGCCTCTCCTCTTATTGTTAGAATAATTAGGAAGAATAGTTTGGGGTGGTTTGAGGTTCAAATTCATCCAAGAACCTCAAAGTCTGGCTATTTGCATTCCATAGTTATTATTCTGTTATATTCTCTTTATGAAACTTGAAAAGACACACAACCCATGGAAGACCAAATAAATAAAATCTTGTTTGTTAACTAGTAACCTCAGGAAAGCTGATAAATTTCTTTTGGTCCACTTTGTATTTGATCTCTGATGTTTGAACCACACTCAGGGCTATTTGACACTGACTAGGTAAATCATACAGGCCCCTTTCTCAGTGATGTGAGTTATGAGACTTGCTATAAAGTTGTTAATTGGTTACATCATTTGTTTCCAGCAAATAATTTTAGTTATAAAGTCTTCTATCATTTGGATCCCTTGAGTAGAAGCTATAGTTCTTTTAACTATATTAAGAAATACATTTCTCTTCTATTTTGCTAATACACTAATTTGCCCATATGTGAAAAAAAAACCCAGTATTCTTATTCATTTGAGAACACTGAGAGATTATATCTGTAAAAATCATTATGGCTTCATTCATCTCTTCCCAGGACTTCCAGAATTTCCGAGAAAAGGGGAGAAAAAGGATGGGGGAGCACTGGTCCAAGTAGAATCAAAAAGGAAACTTTAGAAGCATTTCCATAAATGGGGCCTATTCAATGCATTTTGGCAACCACTGAGTCTCTCCTGGAGGACAAGAGGAAATATAATCCCTTGCCTCAAGGAGTTTACAATCTATAGTAGTTGGGAAGAACAGGGTAATCCCCCCTGAGAACAATTTTCAAGTTAATGTTAGATAATTCTGGGAAGAAGAGAATATAAACTGAGAATTCCCTCATACTCAACTTGAGAGACTCTCTGAGAGTATATGTATTCTCCTTTAATAGAATATAAGTTCAAGGAGAGACTCTTGAGAGTATATGTACTCCCCTTTAATAGAATATAAATTCAAGGAAATTTCCCCAAACTGGTAAATCTGCCAACAACTTCTCACACAAGTTGTTTCAGATAGCTTCCCACTAATGCTCCAGTGATCTTCGTTTTTCGATGGTCTTTCAGATTTTATTACATGATATAGACAGCTTTGGTTAGGTGCCTGGAATAACCTATTTTTTCAACAAATATTTGTTGAGTACCAACTATTTTAGGAGCTGCTCTAGGCATTGAGGATATAGCAGTGAAAAAAAAACAGATCAAAATCTCTGCTTTTGTAAGGATTATATTCCACTGGGACTGTATTAATAATCCTCACCATCACTGTATAGCAGCATTTTGTGCAAGAATGCACACCACAGATATTTGCTCAAAGAGGAGACATTTGAGCAGAGACCTGAATGATGTGAGAGAATAAGTTGGAGAAAGAGTTTTCCAGGCAGAACAAGAGCAAGTACCAAAGCTCTTGTACACGAGTATTCAAGGAGCAGATTAATGGAATAGTAAGGAGGTTAGTATGGCTGAAGTGCAAGGGAGCAAGGAGATTGGATTCAAATTTCTTTAGAGCACCCACTGTATGTCTTTCACTTTGCTAAGTGTTGGGGATACAATGGAAAGCAAAGCAAATATAGTTTCTGCCCCCTGGAGCTTATAGTCTAATGAAGGAAATAGACATTAATTAAATAACCACACAAGCAAATCTGAAGGTCTAACTTTGAAAAGTTCTGGGAAGGAAAACTTTCACATGCTGTGAGAGAGTAATATGAAAGACCTAATTTAGACTGGCAGATCAAGTAAGGCTTCTCAGGGAAATTGCTATTAGTAGATATCTGAAGAATGAATAGGAGTTAAGTAGGTGAAGAGTGAAGAAAAGGAAAAACACTTCAGACTGAGGGAACAGAGTGTTCAAAATCCCCACAAAATCCCTTGGGAGGGAAAAAAGGCTGAAAGAAGGCTAGTATGGCTGAGTGTAGAAAGTAGGGGGTGCATGCTTTGAGGTGTGACTGGAGATATAGTAGGGAACAAACTGTAAAAGGCCATGTTAAGAAATTCTGTTTTCTAAAAACAATGAGAAACAACCGAGGAATTTAAAATGTGTGTAGCACAATCAGATTGGTTTTCTATAAAGGTCACTGACTACAGTGTAGAGTGGATTGATTGAGGGTGGCAAATACGGATTCAGGAGGATATTGAGGTAGTCCAGGTGAGAGATGTTGATGGCTTGGACTATGGAAGTAGCAGGGGAAGCTAGTATGGCAAGAGAGAAGTGGGTGAATTCTGGATATGTTTGTGGGGTGGAGCTTATAAGATTTGCTGATGACTTATATGTGGGAATGAAGAGGTAGGATGTGCCAAGGAAAATTTCCCGGGATTTTAACTGGTGCAGATGGGTGCATGTGGTGTCATTCACAAGATTAAGAGTACAGTAAAAGGATAGACCATATTTGGAGGGGATGGTTACGATTTCCATACACACATATGCAGAGTGGTGCATTGTTCTGTGTTCAAGTTGGTTGATTGTACTAACATAAGAGTTCATATGAATTCTGTATACTTTTTTTAAATTTATTTGACAGAGAGAGACACAGTGAGAGTGGGAACACAAGCAGGGGGAGTGGGAGAGGGAGAAGCAGGCTTCCCACTGAGCAGAGAGCCCGATGTGGGGCTCAATCCCAGGACCCTGGGATCATGACCTGAGCCGAAGGCAGATGCTTAACAACTGAGCCACCCAGGCACCCCAACTTCTATTACTTATTGTAATAGACCCTCACACATCCCTATAATCTGGTTCAATCCAACATTTTCCATCCAAGCTATTCACTTCAGCAATAACCATTAAATATACCCTGGGCAATTCCAGCTTTAATGCCCCAGATCCTACTGTTTCACTGCTTAGGATGCTTTCTTGACTCATCTGTAAAACCATTCTCAGAATCTTTAATACAGAGGGCACTTTCCATCTGAATTCTAATAACATTTATTGTCTGCAACACTTAACTGACATTTATTAATCACAAACAGGCCATTGCAAAGTTCATTTGTATGTCAGTTGTCTGGATTACAGAATTAATTTTCCTATAGAAAATCTTTTATAAACAAAATCAGTATCTTGAAGAGATTATTTGTACTCCCATGTTCATAGCAGCATTATTCACAATAGCCAATGTATGAAAATAAACTAAGTGTTAGTTAGAGGATGAATGGATGAAGAAAATGTGATGTATATAGGAATATTATTCAGCCACGAGGAAGAAGAAAATCCTGCCATTTGTTACAGTATGGATGGATCTTGGGGATATTATGCATCAGTCAGAGAAAGAAAGACTATGTATGGTGTTACCTATATATGGAATCTAAAAAAAAAAGATTGAACTCATGAAAACGGTAGAATGGTGGTTGCCAGGAGTAGGGAGTGGAGAGTTCGTGGAAAATAGGTAGAGGTTGGTAACAGGGTTCAATCTTCAGTTATAAGGTGAATGAAGTCTAAGGATCTAATATGCAACATGGTGACTAGTTGATAACACTGTATTATATAATTGAAATTCACTAAGAGAGTAAAACTTAAATGTTCTCATTAAAAATGACTATGGATGCTGAGAAACAAACTGAGGGTTCTAGAGGGGAGGCGGGTGGGGGGATGGGTATTAAGGAGGGCACATACTGAATGGAGCACTGGGTGTTATATGTAAACAATGAATCATGGAACAGTACATCAAAAACTAATGATGTAAAATATGGTGACTAACATAACATAAAAAAAAAAGAAGGGGAGAGAAAAAAAATATTGTGAGTTCCTCAAAGCATCGTTGGACCCTGAGAGGAAGCTGGGATCCCAAAACCCTAGTCCATATTTAAGTCTGAGTAGAATCTCAGAAGATATTCGGAAGGACTCCCAAGATTTGGTGCTAACAGAAGACTATTTTTGCAATCAATATTAGGAAATCTCTATACTTTCCACTCAAATTTGACATAAACCTAAAATTTATCTTAAAAATAAAGCCTATATATTTTTAAAGTGAGGTAATAAGTGCTCTGTAAAACCCATATGGTAAAGAAAAGAAAAATCAAGAGGGAGATTAGAACTCTGCCAAGTTTAGGAAACTAAAAAAGACAAAAAAGAAACAACATTTCCCCATTATAATGAGCATAACAATAAAAGAGGGAGATCATAGAGGAACAGTAGGCCGAACTGACACATCACAATCATGTTTATCAATGACAGAATAGAACCGCTTCCTAACTTTTGAATAAAAATAGACCATGCAGAAATATACAAAATAAGAAACGACATGTGGAAAAATGAAAAAAATATCACTGGTAACCTCTATTAAAACTAGATTTAAAAATCATAAAAAAATAAATAAATAAAAGTAAGTAAATATGTGAGGTGATAGATGTGCTAATTAACTAGATGGGGGACTCCTTTTACAATGTAAGTGTATGTGAAATCATCATGTTGTATACTTTAAATATCTTACAATTTTGTCTATACTTCAATAAAGTTGGGTGAGAAAGACTTAAAGTACTGAAATTAAAAGCCCATTATGAGAAAGAGTAGGCTAAAATATTTCATGAATTACATAGTAACAAATATATCTGCATAAAAAGAAAGAAAGGAAATCTTTTATAAATAGTTGTTAGGTTCCAAGGCTAGTTCATCAAACCAATTTAGTTTACAATGTAGCTGAAGTTGGAGACATTTCTGATACAAAAGAAAAGAAAATGATATTCTTAAGAGAGTAAAGGAGAAAACAATAAAATTGAGTAAGAAATTATTTTATGTATTTGGAACACTAGTACTTGAGGAAAATCAGGTTTAATTAGAGGAGGATGAAGAGGTAGATTGAGAGTTTTGTGGAAATTTTAAAGAGGGCTTCTGAAAAGTTTCAAGGGCATTAGAGACTGATGATGCTAGTTCTTTATTATGTTTAATTTCATTTCAAAACTTATTTAAAAGTTATCTTGGTGCAGGTGTGTTTTAACATTACACTTCTGTGTAGCTATGATTAGGGTTGCTTTATCTTTCAGTGTGAATTTTTTCTTGGCTCACAAGGTAGCAAATGCCTGCAGCTTTTTTAATTCAGAAAGTTGTAATTTTTTTAACCTAGAAAGTATAATTATTTGCATTCTATCTCAAATTCATTCTATCTGTCCATGGTCCTTCTCTATGTTTATCTCTTTCTGACTACTATTGCACAGTATCAGGTACTCTTGGTTTTATAGTCCCATAGCAAAGTGCCTCTTAGGAGTAAGTAACCAACCAGAGTCAGAATTCAAGTCCCCACTTTCTGGCCTGCCTCCACACTCAACTGGCTTCTCTTATGTGGTATGACCTTCAGCTAATAGATTGGGACATTCAGGACCATTCCTTTGAGGCTAGAACAAGCTGAGGGACCTATTCCATAAGGTGGAGTCAGCATTCCTTTATTAATGCATACTGATCCCCAAAAGTCAGCATTAGAAAGATGAAGGATGGGAAATTAGGAGCTAAAGCAGAAAGGGAAGAACATTGGGAATGATTCCTGATGTTGATATAGAGATGCCCATAAGAGAAAATAAATCAGCTGTTCAGGAATTGGACACAATTTGTACAAGTGAAATTACAAACATTACTCATATATGGATCCTGCTTTTAAAACCACTTAAAATTTTTGTTTACTGATATCCTCAATTTAGCTACTAGGTTCTGTGAGAGTAGAGACTTTGTTTTGTTCACTGCTATACAGGTTCTGGGGAGAACCTATAACAGGACAGGGCATGGAGAAGGAACCCAATAAATGTGTTTTGAATAAATCAATGAATGAATATTAATTTTAATTTTAAACCAGAGCTTTTCCTTACAACTCTTCTAGTAACTCAATAAATACGGCCATTTCTGTACAATTCTAAGTATTGTAAGTTCCTCAGATGCTGTCTACGGAGTCACCTAGAACAAAGATGCTTCCCTATGTACCCAACCCCTGAAGTAACTATACCTGAACTTGTCATATTTTAAAGCTTTCATCATTAACTTCAGAACCCACATTTTTTCCAACAGTCCTCATCTCTCAGTCACCTCCTTACTTGTCTTTCTAGGTGTCACCGAGGCAAGGTTCCTTCTTTCCACAGACCTTAGTCTTCACACACAGGTATTTGCCTGAACCAGAACACATTTACATTTTAGTTTCATTTTTGTAATTCTAGTACAATGTAAAAGGAAGACTATTTTCAAACTACAGTTGACTAAATAAGAAGTACAACAATGTTTGCTGTCAAGAGTCCATTTCCTGGGGCGCCTGGGTGGTTCAGTCGTTAAGAGTCTGCCTTCAGCTCGGGTCATGATCCCAGGGTTCTGGGATCGGGCATCAGGCTCCCTGCTCGGCAGGAAGCCTGCTTCTCCTTCTCCCACTCCCCCTGCTTGTGTCCCCTCTCTTGCTGTGTCTCTCTCTGTCAAATAAATAAATAAATAAATAAATCTTTAAAAAAAAAAGAGTCCATTTTCTTGCACTATCAACCTATACGTAGTCCAACACCCACACCATCAAGGTATGAAATGGGAACTTACCAATGTAATGTACCTTTTGTACATTTCTTTGGCTGTTTCTTTTAACAGGAAGGATTTAGCAAAACTATTCTCAAAACCACAAATTTCAGATGATTTGTCTTAAAACTGTTAAAGCACTTTTTTCTCTTATTCTGTTATTTCATAATAACCTCAGTCTTACTTTAAATGTTGAGCTTGGATTTGATTTAGTTTACTTCTAATTTGGAAGTGAGCAATAAATAGCATTTGCATGTTATTAAAGCAGACTATAATCAAGTTGTGAATATCTGTTTATGTTATAAGAGAAGTCTGTCACCAAAGTTGCTGGTTGACTGAATCTGAATAAGTTGATGCACATTTAATCAACAGATTGGATGGAAATGGATTGTCATTTGCTAATTGAATGGAATAACAGGGGAGGAAAAATTTCAAATTCACCTCTCTTTTAACAAAGGGGTAAATCTAAAGAAAGCTTTTTTTTTTCTTTTTTATAAGGCTGAAATAGCAATTTCCGACTCTTACTGCTTCTGTGGCAAGTGACATGAAAATGCAGTTTTGTGTCCAATTACTCTTCATCGTTTTGCTGCCATAAAGCTTCTGTGTGCCAACTAGAATGTCTTCTTACCAGGAGAAGGGGCTCTTGTCTGATAGAGAATATCAGTTAGGCAGCTATCATTTTGATCTGCCTATTTGAGAAGTTGAAAATTACCTGCAGTACCTGTATATCTCTTGCCAAACAAAGAAAGTAAAAAGAAGGCAAAGATTGAGAGGGACAAAATCCTGTTAAGATAACTTAAAGTTATGTACCAGATTTTTCTCCTAATAGCAGGGTTTTAACTGTTGCTAGAAATGTACAGCTCTCTCCTCAAGACCCCAAACCTTCCAGCCTTTTTAGCCACAGGACATGTTTTTTCTATATTACTGAATTTATTTTCCTTCCTTATTCCATTCTATTCCAAATCTCCAAATAATTGGGGGTGACTTTTATTCAACTTCAAACAATTGCCTGGACTCATATGAGTCAGCAGATATTTTACCAATACAGCATTAATTAGGTAAAAAAAAAAAAAGGCAGTCCTCATTGGTGCAGACTCTGACCAACACTATACCCAAATCCCCCAGGAATGATCCTACTTTAAAATTCTTTCAATGTTTATTTTTTCTCATTATAAAGGCAATTACTTATCACTGTGAAAGAAAAAAGTTGGTAAATAAAAATAAACAAAAACCAAAAAGCACAAAAATTTTATGAAGTTTTGGCTTAACACATTTTACTTTTGGTCTTTCATGGGTGTAAGGACTTATTTCAGTTACTGCTGCAAAATTTAGTTGTTTAAACCCACAATGTTTTATTATTTTTCATGATTCTGTGTGTTGACTTGGCAGTTCTGCTTCATGTACTATCAGATGAGGTGCTGGGATGGCTGGAAGGTCCAAAATAGTCTCATCCACATGGTGGTTGATTGGTGCTAGCTGTTGGCTAGGAGTTTTTGGACTTTTGGCTGAAGGCTTGGTTTTCCTTCAAGCAGGCCTCTTCACATGGCTACTTGGGCTTCCACACAGCAAGGCAGCTAGGTTCCACAAGGAGTGTACTAAGTGGTGAAAACAGAAATTTTAGATCCCTAAGACTTAAAGTTACAAAGCCTCATTTCTGCCACATGCTATTGGTAAAAATGAGTCACAGGGCCAGCCCAGAGTCAATGTGGGAGGAGACCTTACAGTGGTGTGAACACTGGGAAGTATGGTTCTGTTGGAGATTAACTGCCACAGAGCCCTTCCCATCCCCTGATCCTGGTATCCTTTGCCCCTTTGCAGCCATAACTGGGCAGATTTGGGGGAATGGGGATGGTGGTGGTGGTGGTATGTGTGTGTGTGTATACACACATATATGTATATATATGGGAGTCAGGTTAAGGGGATTGATTGGATATGCAGCTGAGCTCCCCAATATTGCTGACTCCTAATTTATGTTTTTGACCCTATTTCTAAGTAACTGACCATTGAGAAGTTTGATGAAAATCATGGTTTCAGCTTAAACATTACTTCCTCAAAGAATTATTTTTTTTTAAGATTTTATTTGTCAGAGAGAGAGAGAGAGAGCATGCACAAGCAGGGGGAGTGGCAAGCAGAGGGAGAAGCAGGCTTCCAGCTGAGCAAAGAGCCCTGATGTGGGACTGGATCCCAGGACACTGGGATCATGACCTGAGCCGAAGGCAGACATTTAACTGACTGAGCCACCCCGGCATCCCATCCTCAAAGAATTCTTGAGGAATTTCCCCCAATTATTATCTCCTTTATGTCATCATGGTTTTAATAATTTCCAATTTATATTTCTTTTATATACATTCATGTGGTTATTTGTTTTATTTAATTATTTTTTTTTGTTAACAATCTCATGTATCACGTAAAAGTAGGGACTTAATCTTGTTCAGACCAGCACCTAGCACGGGGTCTGACAGAGTAGATGCTTGCTGAATTTCTGTTGACTGAATGGGTGGCTGAAAAGGAACCTGAATGTCTGTCCTCATCACTCATTCACTCACACACATGCAACAAAAGTAATCTAGTCCTGGCTTATAAATAAGAAGTTCTTAATAAATATTATTCTCCAAACTGTGGGAGATAAGAAAGTGATGTAGATAAATTTCAATCAAACTAAATCTTTTTGTGACATCTGTTTACTATAAGAAGATGCCACTTCCCCATTCTGTCTTGGAAATTTCAGCTGTATCCCCAAACTTTGTACCTCTGTTTTCAATGGCTGTAAATCACTACCTGGATGTCTCATGTTTACATTAAATATAACCAGTCCTATTTCAACATCTTTGTTTCAATTCAATTAGCTTTCCATTCTTTGCCATTGATAGGAACATACCCAATTATCTTTTCTGATTTGTTCATCTTACCCAGCCAAGGCCTATTGTCTCTTCTATTTTATATTCCTATGGTTGCTACCATAGGTTGGGTCTCTAATTTTATATAGGGACAAGGTTGATAGCCTCATCAATTCATCCTTTAAATTCAACAAACATTCATTTAGCACACACTATGTGTCAGGCACTGAAGATACAAAAATATTTATGACCCAGTTTCTGTCTTTGAGGAATTCATAATCCTTTGGGGCATATAATGATTGCTATTGGAATCTATTAGTGCTAATAGAGGTACTGTGTTGAAATAGAGGGGAAATCAACAAACTTGGGGATTGGGAAATATGGAAGAGATAAGAGTGAAGAGATTGCAGGGAAGTGAGTCAGGAATGGTAGAACAAAAGAAATTACATTTGATTGTATGGTGACTAACAAAACATAATAAAATAAAATTAAAAAAGAAATTACATTTGATCTGAGTCTTGAAGGAAGAGAAGTTCAACCGGTGACCAAGGAGAAGAAATGTATGAAAAAGTGGGAAAATACATAAAAAGGCATGAAGGTATGAGAAAGCAAGGCAATCAATATGGATGGAACACAAAGTATGCAGGAAGGAGAGAGGGAAGATGAGGCTGGAAGTCTAAATAAGGGCCATAATTCTAAAGACCCATGTACAACATACTATGTAGTTCTGTATTTGAATTAAAGGATTTTAAGCAGAGCAACAACATGGTTAGATTTACATTTTAGATAAGTCATTCTTACAGCCAGTGTGGAGAATAGACTTGAGATGGTAAGAGTGGGGAAAAGAGATTAATCCAGACAAGCAATGATGAGGATCTGAAGTAAAGTAATGGTATGGAAGCTGAGAATAAGAAAACACAGTGGAAGAGGGACAAGGAGAAGACCAGAAACAAAGAGACTAGGTAATATGAGGTTTGAAATAGGATTTGTCAATTTGGTGGCTTTAGCAAAAGTGTTATCATGCAGTGGTAGAGATAAAAATCAGATTTCAGTGTGGGAACTGAGAAAGTAGAGACAGGATAGAAAAATATTTACAGACATGTGGAATAAAGGGTATGAACTAGGATGATGTTTATGGGGGGGGGAAACTTGGGTGAAATTGACCCTTTTGTTGGCTCAATATTATTTTTAGTAGATAAGGCTTTAGGGTATATAGTCCCTGAGAGGAAAAAGTCTATGGAAATAGAGAGGTTGACTTTGTAAAAAAAAGACAGGGGACAGTTGTTGGAGAAAGACCCCAAGGAGGTGGGAGGAGATAGTTGAAATGAACCCCTCTCAGGGTAGTGGTCAGATACCACTCACTCTCGACTATAGTAGTTATAAGGTGATTTTGGAATCATATAACCCTAGGTTCAAATCCCAAATCTGCCACTTGCTACCTGGGTGAACTTGACAAGCACTTAACCACTCCAAGCCTCAATTATCTGTTATAAATTGAGAATAACTAAATCTTTCTCACAGTGTAGTTGTAAGGATTACATGAGACAGTAAGTGCTCAAAATGGTAGCTATTATTACTAGGGAGGATAGGATGGGGGCAAGCTAGATATAAACTTGGCAGTAGAGAGTAAGAACGGAAGGTATTCCTACATAAGTCCTTTACCTTTCTGTCAATAAAGGCCAGTTGCTGAAAGCAAGCAATGGGGGTGGGTAAAGGACTGAAGAAAACTGTTAAAAAGCTTGGAACCTGCTGAGAGGAAAGAGAGGGAATTGATGAGGAATAAGATTGCTGAGCAGCGTCAAAGTGCTCTGACTTGTCTCCTGTCCTTCAGTCTCTTGCCCTCAAATCCATCTTGCACAATGGCACTTGATTAATATTCTCAAAAGGATACATTAATCATGTCACTCTTATATATGTCTGCTGAATAAAGTCCATGCTTCTCTGTGTGGCATTTCAGGCCATCTGCATTTAGATGTCTTCCTTCTATGCCAGCTTCTGAAAATCTACAAACCAGCTGAACTCTTTACTGTTTCCCATCTATGTATTGTCTTCGCAGTTCTGTACTTTTGTTTATGCTGTTCATTACACCCCAACCTCAGGTTCATTCCAGAAATTTATAAAGTACAGGCTTCAGAGTCCTGAGGAACTGAGGTTTAATTCAGATTCTACCACTGACCAACCATATGTCCTTAGGGAAGGGATGTTGCTATTCTATGCCTCAGTTTCCTTGTATAAAATAGGTGTAATAGTTATACAAGTTGTGTAGGACTATGGACAGGCACCCTGCACATAATAGGAACTCAGTAAATTATAGCTAGCATTCATGTACAGAACATTTACAGAACATCTGTCATATATTAGGCACTGTGCTAGGCTTCATGGATACAGATATGAAAAATACACTTGAAAACCCACAGGTTTAATGAAGGAACAAATGCCTAATTTAGTATAGGGGTGCCAAGAATGGCCTCAGAGAGGAGTTGGTATTGGAAATGAATCTTGAAGAATTTTAGATATTGTCAGGTAGTCAAGATATGTAAGTGGGATACTCTAACTTCTTGAAGAGCTTCTGAAAAGATGATGAAGCAATCAAAAGCTGGCTCATTTGCTGAGTAACACAAACAGCTCATGAATTGGTTAGAATTGTTATTGTAAGCAACAGAAGCTTAATCTAAAACAGACAATATGTTTATTAAAAGAGTGCGGGGTAGCTTTGGCTACATGAGGGAAGGGATGGGGGAGGGCAGAAATTGGTAAGATACAACCAGAAAAGTGGTCAGGGACCAGATAAGGAAGGGCTTTATAAGACATAAGAAATTTGAACAATATCCTGTTCATGATGAGGAACTGTCATAAGGTTTTTACAAAGATAATGATAACATCATTTGTGTGTTATAAATACATCATTCTGGCTGCTGTGTAAAGAATGGGGACATGATGGGCCTAGACTAGAACATGGAGACCATTGCGTCAAGGCCAGACTTGATGGTTGCTGTGTTAAGGCATGGGCAGTAAGACTAGAGACAAAAGGATGAATTTGAGAGATATTTGGGGGATAAAATCAATAGGATTGGTGACCTGATAGAATTGGGAGGAGAATAAGGAAGAGCAATTAAGGATGATTTACAGTCTTCTCTTTTGGGAGGCTAGGTGGAAATTGTCACAATCCATTGAAAATGAGAATACAGGGTGCCTGGGTGGCTCAGTTGGTTAAGCGACTGCCTTAGGCTCAGGTCATGATCCTGGAGTCCCAGGATCGAGTCCCACATCGGGTTCCCTGCTCAGCCGGGAGTCTGCTTCTCCCTCCGACCCTCTTCCCTCTCGTGCTCTCTATCTCTCATTCTCTCTCTCTCAAATAAATAAATAAAATCTTTATAAAAAAAAGAAGAAGAGCTAAGATTTAAAAAAAAAAAAGAAAATGAGAATACAGAAGAAGGAACAGGTTCAAGGGGAGGTAGATGATAAGGCCTGATTTGTAGATGTTGAATTTGAAAAAGCCCAAGAAACAGCTGTGTGAAGATTTTTAGCAGGCTTTTGGATACACAAGTATCAAGTTCCAGGCAAGGTTATATAGATGTAAATTTGGGAGACACTTTAATATTGGTAGTACTTAAACAAAGAAGGTGAATTTGATTACCTAGGGAGAGTTCATAGAGGAAGAAGTGACAAGGAGGGAAGTGTGGGAAAACCCAACATTTAGGAGGCAGATAGATAAAGAAGAGTCTAAAAGATAGAATATCAAAGCATAGTTTGAGAAGTGGGAGGGGCGCCTGGTTGGCTCAGTTGGTTAAGTGTCTGCCTTCAGCTCAGGTCATGATCCCAGTGTCCCGGGATCCAGTCCCGCATCAGGCTCCCTGCTTAGTGGGGAGCCTGCTTCTCCCTCTCCACCCCCACCCCCCTGCTTGTGCTCTCTCTCTCAAATAATAAATAAAATCTTTAAAAAGAGAGAGAGAGAGAAGTGGGAGGACACTCAGGAGAGAATGGCATCACAGAAAACAAGAAGAATGAGAACTGCAAAAGGGGATTGGTCCACATGTCAAATTCTGTGAAGAGTTTCTGGCAAAATTAGAACTGAAAAGTGCCTATTGATTTGACAGGTTAGAGGTCATTATGAGGTTTACCACATGGGAATAGTGGAGACAGGAGCCAGATTTCAATAGGTTGAGAAAGGAATAAAAGGAGGAAGTAGAGAGACTAAGTGTAAACAACCCATTCTACAACAGTGGCTATAAAAAGAAAAAAGATGTTCCAATTTCCAGAATGGCAAGTAAGGAGCTCAAGGAAACCTCTACCCCGGCAAAACATCTAGTAAGCTGATCAGAATCAGCAAAATCTCTGGAAGTTGATTAACAGGTTTACAAAAAGTTGAGATACATTTATTTTTAAAATGTATAGAAACTCAATAAAAACAGTAGGAGTCCATGGCATTTGAATTAGAGATTGCAGCCATCCCTGATAGCTCTGCCATGCAGAAGAACTATTTCATTAGGTTCAGCTGCCAAGTGGCAAATCTCATATCCCCAGACCCCTGGGATGGAAAAGCTATTTTGTGTGCTTTTGGCAGTTCGTAAACATCATCAGGTCCCATTTCCCACAGCTCTGTTATGTAGAAGGTCTATATTGAGTGAGTGGCAGTAACTAGGAGGTGCCTGTTCCCCACCTCCTCAACTCCCACTATGTAAGGAAGATCCAGACAGGGCAGCTGGTGAAGAAAACAGTCCCCTAACTGTGTACAGTTCTGTGTTATAAGAGAGGTGCTCCAAAGCACTTGGCCGTCTAGTGGTAGCTCTCATCTTGCCAAGATTTCTGGGGTAGAAGATCTACTCCAGGTAGAATCAGGAGCCAGTAAACATTGTAGGTTCCATCCTTCTCACCTCTGAGATGCAGAAGATCTAAACTAATCAGTGTCAGCAGCTGGAAGTGGCACCAGTGCCTCCTGTACTTCCACATGTGCACACACACACATATCACCTTCTCCAAAGAGAAGATCTAGGTGGGACATCTAGTGAATAGTGTGTTTTCCATCCCCCATTCCCACCTTACCCTCCAGCTCCTGATTTATAATTCAGAGGTTATTCTTAAGAATTATAGAATTTTATGCTAATGTGGGTGTAAGAATAAAAGACTGGTAATACTCTGTCCCTGTCAAAGAACCCAACTACAGTTGAATCATATTGTGGAGCAATTTATGCTGCAGAACATTGTTAAAAACAGTAGAGCAATCGGCTGGCAATTAATAGAGACCAACACCTGGGTATAATACTAATAGAAGCATACCAGCCAGAAGTTTAATAAGTACATCGGGAAAGAGACAAAGAGAGAGAAGCTAAAACCACAGTCATTCATGGTTGTCAGGAAAACCGTGTGCATGCCTAAAGCTGTGTCCTCTGGGGAGAAACAGAAGCTCTACATCAGTGGAGAAATAGACTTCACTTAAATAGTCCAGCTAAGTCACAAAATAAGCAAGCAAGCAACCAACCAATAAAATCCTAGAAGGGAGAGGGAGAATCTGTATCTAGAATTGTTTCAATACATTATCTAAACTGTCCATTTCAAAAAAAATTGAGACATGCAAAAAGAAACAAGAAAGTATGACCCATATAGAGAAAAAAGTACAATAGAAACTGCCTTTAAGGGGACCCAGATACTAACTTAGTAGGCAAAGACTTCAAAGTAGCTATCATAAATATGTTTAAATAAGTAATGGAAACCTTGCTTAAATAAAATAAGGTATGATAACAATATCTCATTAAATAATCAATAAAGTGAGAGAAATTATAAAAAAAAAGAACCAAATAAAATTTCTGGAAGTGAAAAGTACAGTAAATAAAATGAAAAAAAAGTTACTAGAAGGGCTCATAAATAGATTTGACATGGTAAAAAAATTAGTGAACTTGAAGATAAATTGATAAAGATTAGGCAATCTGAACAGAAAGGAAGAAGAATGAAAAATAGGGACAGGGATTCAGATAAATATGGGACATCATTAAGTATACCAACATATACATAGCAGGAATACCAGAAAGAAAGGAGAGAGAGAAATGAACAGAAAAGTATTTAAAGAAATACTGACTGAAAATTTCCCAAATTGATGAAAACTATTAATCTACACATGCAAGATGCTCATTGAAATCCAAGAATAAATTCAAGGAGAGCCACACACAGACATATCATAGTCAAAATGTTGAAAGACGGGGGGCCTGAGTGACTCAGATGGTTAAGTGTCTGCCTTCGGCTCAGGTCATGATCCCAGGGTCCTGGGATCAAGCCCCGATTCAGGCTCCCTGCTTGGTGGGGAGCCTGCTTCTTCCTATCCCTCTACTGTTCCCCCTGCTTGTGCTCTCTCACTCTCTCTGTCAAATAAATAAATAAAATCTTTTAAAAAAATGTTGAAAGACTAAGGTAAAATGAAAATCTTGAAATTAGCAAGAGAAAAATGACATTATGTATGAGGTAGACACAATAAGATTAATAGATGGCATCTCATCAGAAACAATGGAAGGTTGGAAGCAGTGGCACGACATCCTTAAAGTGGAGAAAAAAACCCTGTCAAGCAAGAATATTATACTCAGTAAAACTATCTTTTAAAACTGAAAGGGCAATAAAGACATTCTCAGATCAAAAAAACCTGAGACTTTTTTTATTATTATTTTTTTAAACTTTTTATTTATTTATTCATGAGAGACAGAGCGAGAGAGAGAGGCAGAGGGAGAAGCAGGCTCCCAAGGAGCAGGGAGCCCGATGCGGGACTCGATCCCAGGACCCTGGGATCATGACCTGAGCCGAAGGCAGACGCTTAACCATCTGAGCCACCCAGGTGCCCCATCTGAGACATTTTGATGTTAGCAATCACGATTTGCAAGAAATATGAGAGAAAGTTCCTCAGGCTGAAAGCAAGTGACACCAGATAGTTATTAAAATACACACATAATGCACAAAAAACCCAGTGAACACTGATAAAGGTATTTATACAAGAAATTATAAATATCAGCAGAGCTGATTTAAAAAGAAATCACATAAAGATACATATATATATTCATATTTTGGGCCTATGACATACAGAATGTGATCAGTTTGATAATAAAAGGACAAAGGATACAGGTAGGAATAAAGCTGATTTGGAGTAAGAAAATGACACCAGATAATAACTTGAATACAATAAGAAGAAAGAAAAAGAACCAAAATTGGTTAATTAAGAAGGCTACTATGATGAACTATATAAAATATACTTGCTGGGGCGCCTGGGTGGCTCAGTCGTTAAGCATCTGCCTTCGGCTCAGGTCATGATCCCAGGGTCCTGGGATCAAGCCTTGCATCGGGGTCCCTGCTCCACAGGAAGCCTGCTTATCCTTCTCCCACTCCCCCTGCTTGTGTTCCCTCTCTTGCTATGTCTCTCTCTGTCAAGTAAATACATAAAATCTTTAAAAAAAATAAAAAAATAAAATATTCCTGCTGTCCTATCTTCTCCCCGCTTCTTTCAAATATATAAATTTATTTTATAAATAAATATATACAAATACATACAAATAAAATGGATTATTGTTTGTGTGTGTGTGTGTGTGTGTGTGTGTGTGTGTGTGTGTGTGTGTGTTTTAGAGAGGGAAGGGGGAGGGATAGAGGGAGAGGGAGAGAGAGAGAATGTTGAGCAGACTCCATGCCCAGCACAAGCCCAATGAGGGGCTAGATCTTACAACCCTGAGATCATGACCTGAGATGAAATCAAGAGTCAGACACTTAACTGACTGAGCCACCCAGGTGCCCCTGTATTATTGTTTTTTAAATTATATATAGATATAATATGTATAACAATTATAGTACAAAACAGGGGAAGATAGAACTCTACAGGAATAAAGTTTCCACATCATACTGAATTAAGTTAGTATATATCTGAAGTAGATTCTGATAAGGTAAAAGGTGTTTGGTACTCCCTAGAGAAACCAGTAAGACTATAACTAAATATATTATGAAAAAAATCATTAATAGGAATAAAATGTTATATTACAGATATTCATTTAATGCAAAACAAAACATTAAAGGAGGAAGAGAGGAACAGAAAAGACATAAGACAAGAAGCAAAATGATACACAGATACAAATCCAATCTGTCAATATTAATATTTAATATTAACATATTTAAAATTCAATCAAAAAAGAGATTATCAAATTAAGTAAAAGTACAGGCTCAAGGTGGCTGGGTGGCTCAGTTGGTTAAGTGACAGCCTTTGGCTCAGGTCATGATCCCAGGGTCCTGGGATCGAGCCCTACATCGGGCTCCCTGCTCAGCAGGGAGCCTGCTTCTCCCTCTCCCTCTGCCTGCTGCTCTGCCTACTTGTGCTCTCTCTCTCTGTGTCAAATAAATAAATAAAATCTTCAAAAAAAAAGTACAGGCTCATTAAAAGACTGACATCTATCATAAGATTAGAATGTTTCCCTTCCCCTCACACCTAACTACAACATCAACAGAGTCCCTTTATGATAACAGTGGATTACAGCTGAAAGAACAGTGGGCTTTATCTGGGAAGGAGTTTCTAGGCAAACTCAAAGACAGTAGGGAACACAAATATAAGGACCCTAGATGAAACTGAAGCTTTCTATAGAAAACATTAAACATAGCCACACTCTTAGCCAGATAAACAAAACCTCACACTAAAGGCATATTACCTCAGTTCCTATTACCTAATATATCATGTCTAGTTGTCAATAAAAAATCACAAAGAGTGTCAAAAGACAAAACAAAACCAAACTAAAACAGTCTGAAGAGACAAAGCAAGCATTATAACAAGACCCAGATAGGGCAGAAATTTTGGAATTATCAGACTGGGATTTGAAATAACTGAATAATATGCTAAAGGCTGTACTAAAAAAAGTGGACAACATATCAGAACAGATGGGTAACATAAGCAGAATAAGCAGAGAGATGTAAACTCTAAGAATCAAAGGGAAAATTATAAAAATCAAAAACTTTGTAACAGAAATCAAGAATGCCTTTGATGAGTTCAACTGTAGGCTGGATATGGTCAAGGTCAATCAGTGAGCTTGAAGGAATGTCAATAGAAACATCCAAAACTGAAATGCAAAGAAAAAGAATGAAGAAAATACAACACAATATCTAAGAACTTGGAACAATTGGAATATATTTAACATATGTATAATGTGAATACCAGAAGGAAAAGAGAGAAAGGAGCAAAAAAAAATTATAGTAATAATGCCTGAGAATTTTTCAAAATTAATGACATATATCAAACCACAGGTCCAGGAAGCTCAGAGAACACCATGCAGGATAAATATCAAAGGATCCTCCAAATTTCATTCTATGAGGCCAGCATTACCCTGATTCCAAAACCAGATAGAGACTCTACTAAGAAAGGGAACTACAGGCCAATATCCCTGATGAAAATGGATGCAATAGAATATTAGCACACCAAATCCAAAAATACATTAAAAAAACTCATTCACCACAATCAAGTGGGATTTATTCCTGGGATGCAAGGGTGGTTCAATATTTGCAAATCAATTAAGGTGGTAAACCACATTAATAAAAGAAAGGGTAAAAACCATATGATCATTTCAGTAGATGCAGAAAAAGCATTTGACAAAGTACAACATCCACTGATGATAAAAACCCTCAACAAAGTAGGTTTAGAGGGAACATACCTTGACATAATAAAGGCCATATATGAAAAACCCACAGTTAATATCATCCTCAGTGGGGAAAAAAACTGAGAGCTTTTCCTCTACAATTAGGAACAAGACAGAGATGTCCACTGTCACCACTGTTATTTAACTGGAAGTTCTAGCAACAGCAATCAGACAACAAAAAGAAATAAAAGGCATACAAAATAGCAAGGAAGAAATAAAACTTTCACTATTCACAGATGACATGATACTCTATATAGAAAACCCAAAAGACTCCACCAAAACACTGCTAGAGCTGATACAATTATTAAGTCAAAGGATTCAAAATCAATCTACAGAAATCTGTTGCATTTCTATATACCAACAATGAAGTAGCAGAAAGAGAAATTAAACAATCAATCTTATTTACAATTGCACCAAAAACAATAAGATACCTAGGAACAAACCTAACCATAGAGGTAAAAGACCTGTACTCTGAAAATACTGTTTAAAGAAACTGTAGAGGACAAAGAAATGGAAAAACATTCCATGGTCATGGATTGGAAGAACAAATATTGTTAAAATGTTTATACTGCTCAAAGCAATCTACATATTTAATGCAATTGCTACCAAAATACCAACAGCATTTTAGAGAGAGCTAGAACAAAGAATCTTAAAATTTGTATGGAACCACAAAGTATCCTAATAGCCAAAGCAACCCTGAAAAAGAAAAGCAAAGCTGGAGGCATCCTGATTCTAAACTTGAAGTTATATTACAAAGCTGTAGTCATCAAGAAAGTATGGTACTGGAGGCGCCTGGGTGGCTCAGTTGGTTGGGCCTCTGCCTTCAGCTCGGGGCATGATCCCAGGGTCCTGGGATCCAGCCCTGCATTGGGCTCCCTGCTCAGCTGGGAGCCTGCTTCTCTCTCTGTCTCCACCCACCCCCACTCGTGCTTGCTCTCTCTCTGTCTGAAATAAATAAAATCTTTAAAAAAAGTATGGTATTGGCACAAAAATAGACACATAGATCAATAGAACACAATAGAGAACACTTAGATCAGTGGAACACAATAGAGAACTGAGAAATGGACCTTCAACTCTATGGTCAACTAATCTTTGACAAAGCAGGAAAGAATAGCCAATGGAAAAAAGTCTTTTAAATAAATGGTGTTGGGAAAATTGGACAGACATATGTAGAAGAATGAAACCGGAGCACTTTCTAATACCATATGCAAAGATAAACTAAAAATGGATGAAAGACCTCAATGTGAGACAGAAATCCATCAAAATCCTAGAGGAGAACAGAAGCAGCAACCTCCTAGACCCCAGCTGCAGCAACTTCTTGCTCATCTCCAAAGGCAATAGAAACAAAAGCAAAAATGAACTATTGGGGCTTCATCAAGATAAAAACCTGCACAGCAAAGGAAACAGTCAACAAAACTAAAAGGCAACCTATGGAATGGGAGAAGATATTTGCAAATGACATATCAGATAAAGGGCTAGTATCCAAGATGTATAAAGAACTTATCAAACTCAAAGCCCAAAAACCAAATAATCCAACCAAGAAATGGTCAGAAGACATGAACAGACATTTCTCTAAAGAAGACATACAAATGGCCAACAAACACATGAAAAAATGCTCCACATACCTTGGCATCAGGGAAATACAAATCAAAACCACAAGGAGATACCACCTCATAACCATCAGAATGGCTAAAATTAGCAAGACAGGAAACAACAAATGTTGGTGAGGATGTGGATAACGGGGAACACTTCTACACTGTTGGTGGGAATGCAAGCTAGTACAGCCACTCTGGAAAACAGTATGGAGGTTCCTCAAGACATTAAAAATAGAGCTACCCTATGACCCAGCAATTTCACTACTAGGTATTTACCCCAAAGATACAAATGTAGTGATCTGAAGGGGCACCTGCATCCCAGTGTTCAGAGCAGCAATATCCACAATAGCCAAACTGTGGAAAGAGCCAAGATGTCCATAAAGAAGATGTGATGGGGTAACTGGGTGATGGGCATTAAGGAGAACACATGATGTGATGAGCACTGGGTGTTATATGCAACTGATGAATTATTGAACACTATATCTGAAACCAATGATGTACTATATGTTGGCTAATGGAATCTAAATTAAAAAAGTACAATGAGATATCACCTCACACCTGTCAGAATGGCTAAAAGCAACAACACAAGAAGCAGTAGGTGTTGGTGAGGATGTGGAGAAAAAGGAACCCTTTTGCACTGTTGGTGGGAATGCAAACTGGTGCAACCACTCTGGAAAACAGTATGGGGTTTTCTTAGAAAGTTAAAAATAGAAGTACCCTTCGATCCTGCAATTGCACTATTAGGTATTTATCCAAAGAATACAAAAATACTAATTCAAAGGGATACATGTTCCCTGATGTTTATAGCAGCATTATCTCCAATAACCTAATTATTTAAATAACCCAAGTGTCCACTGACTGAAAAATGGATAAAGAAGAAGTGGTATACACACACACACACACACACACACACACACACACACACACACACAATAGAGTATTACTCAGACATAAAGAGGAATGAAATCTTGCCATTTGCAATGACATGGATGGAGCTAGAATTTATTATGCTAAGGGAAATAAGTCAGAGAAAGACACATATGATTTCACTCTTCTGTGGAATTTAAGAAACAGAACAAATGAGCAAAGGGAAAAAAAGAGAGAGAGAGGCAAACCAAGAAACAGACTCTTAACCACAGAGAACATACTGATGGTTACCAGAGGTGAGGTGTGTGGGAGATGGGTTAAATAGGTGATGGGGATTAAGGAGTGCAGTTGTGATGACCACCAGGTGTTGCATGGAAGTGTTGAATACTATATTGTACACCTGAAACTGATATTACAGTATTAACTATAGGGAATTTAAATAAAAACTTAAAAAATATTTTGTCACATCACCCCCTAAAAAAAACAAAAAATCTGCACCTAGGTATATCATAATCAAACTGCAGAAAATCAAAGTCAGAGAAATTTTTTTTGTTATTTTTTTCTTCAAATTTTTACTTAAATTCTAGTTAGTTAACATGAAGGGCAATGTCGGTTTCATGAGTAGAATTCAGTGATTCATCACTTACATATAATACCCAGTGCTCATCATAACAAGTGGCCTCCTTAATACCCATCACCCATCTAGCCCATTCCCCACGCACCTCCCTCCATCAACCCTCAGTTTGTTCTCTATCTTTAAGAGTCTCTTGTGGTTTGTTTCTCTTTCTCCCCTCCCCTCCAATATGTTCATCTATTTTGTTTCTTAAATCTCACATGAGTGAAATCATATGGTATATGTCTTTCCCTGACTGATAACAGACTCTAGCTCCATCAATGTCATTGCAAATATATATAAATATATATATGCCCCATCTTCTTTATCCATTCATTAGTTGATGGACATTTAGGCTCTTTCCATAGTTTGCTTAGTGTTGATAGTGCTGCTATAAGCATGGGGGTGCATGTACCCCTCAAATCTGTATTTTTACATCCTTTGAGTAAATACCTAGTAGTGCAATTGCTGGGTTGTAAGGTAGTTCTATTTTTGACTTTCTGAGGAACCTCCATAGTGTTTTCCAGAGTGGCCGCACCAGTTCGCATTTCCACCAACAGTGTAAGAGGCTTCCCCCTTCTCCACATCTTTGCCAACAGCTGTTGCTTCCTGGGGTGTTGATTTTAGCCATTCTGACAGGTGTGAGGTGGTATCTCATTGTGATTGGATTTGTATTTCTCTGATGATGAGCGATATTGAGCATCTTTTCATGTATCTGATAGCCATCTGGATGTCTTCTTTGGAAAGGTGTCTATTCATGTGTTCTGCCCATTTCCTAACTGGATTATTTATTTTTTGGGTGTTGAGTTTGATAAGTTCTTTCTAGATTTTGGATACTAACCCTTTATCAGATATGTCATTTGCAAATATCTTCTCACATTCCATAGGTTGCTTTTTAGTTTTGTTGATTTTTTTCCTTCACTGTGCAGAACCTTTTGATCTTGATGAAGTCCCAATAGTTCATTTTTGCTTTGTTTCCCTTGCCACTGGTGATGTGTCTAGTAAGGGTTTGCTCCGGCTGAGGTCAAAGAGGTTTCTGCCTGTGTTCTGCTCTAGGATTTTGATGGTTTCCTGTCTCAGATTCAGGTCTTTCATCCACTTTGAATTTATTTTTGTGTATGGTGTAAGAAAGTGATCCAGTTTCATTCTTCTGCATGTGGCCGTCCAATTTTCCCAACACCATTTGTTGAGGAGACTGTCTTTATTCCATTGGGCATTGTTTCCCAAATTCAGAGAAAATTTTAAAGAAAACAGAAGAAAATAAAATATCTTACCTATAGAGGAGCAAGTAAAAGAATTATATCAGTCTTCTCTTCAGAAACCATACAAGCACAGAGAGAGTAGAATGAAATATTTAAGCTCTTGAAAGAAGCCCCCTACCAACAACCTAGAGTTCAGCATCTTTTAAAAAGGAAGGAGTAACAAAAGTTGGTTTCCTCAGATTTACTAAAATTGTAGGAGTTTGTCACTAGTAAACCTTCCTTGCAGGAAATGTTAAAAGAAGTTCTTAAGGAGGAAAATGATATAAGTTAGAAACTCAGATTTAGATAAAACAAGAATGTTGGAAAATGACAAATAAAGGAAAAATAAAATATATTACTTTTTTATTTCTAGTTAATCTAATGGATAACACTTGGTTCACAATGATAATAGCAACAATGTATTTGGTGATTTTAGTTTATGGAGAAATAAAATGACAGCAATGTCATGAGAAGTGAGAGGGAGGAAATGGGAATATGGTCTTATAAAAGTACCCACACTTCCTGTGAATAAGTATATAAAATTTTAACATTTAGAGTAATTATATTGCACTCTAGGGAAATTACTAAAATATTATAAAAAGCATATAATTGATATGCTGAGAAAGGAGGGACAATGAAATAATACAATACACTCAAAAGCAGAGAAGGTAGAAAAGAGAAGATAAAAAAGAAACAAAGAATAAGTTCAATAAATACAAAGAAGTTACAGACAAGGTAAATATTAATCTAATTATATCAATAAGAACTTTAAATGTACATGATATAAGTACATCAATTAAAAGGCAGAAACTGTCAGAGAAGATAAAAAAAAGACCAAACTATATGTTGTCTAAAAGAAGCCTACCTTAAATGTACAAAAATAAATCAATTAAAAGTAAAGAAATGGAGAAAGAAGATTTCAGTATTATAGTTGGAGACTTCAACACCCCTCTATCAGTAATTGACAGATCCATCTGGCAGAAAATCAGTAAAGATATAGTTGAACTCAACAGCAACATCAATCAACTAGATCTAATTGACATTTATAGAATACTTTACCCAACAATAGCAAAATACACATTATTCTCAAGCTCACATGAAGCAACACCAAGATAGACCACACTCTGGGCCATAAAAAACAACTTAACAAATTAATAAAAGTAAATTATACAAAGTATGCTTTCAGACCTTGATGAAATTAAACTAGAAGTCAATAACAGAAAGATAATTGAAAAGTCCCAATACATTTGGAGACTGAGGAACATATTTCTAAATAACACATGGGTTGAAGAAGAAATCCTACCAAAAATTTTAAAGTATTTTGAACTGAATTAAAATGAAAACTCAACTTATCTAAATGTGTGAGATGCAGGAAAATCAGTGTTTGGAGGGAAATCTATAGCCTTGAATGCATATTTTAGAAAAGAAGAAAAATATAAAACTGAAATAATCTTAGCTTCCACTTTAGGAAACTAAAGAAAGAAAAACAATATAAAATAAAGTAAGAAGACAAAAATAAATAATAAAAACTAGAGTAGAAATCAGTGAAATTGAACACAGAAAATCCATAGAGAAAATTAACAGACTCAAAGCTGATTCTTAGAAAAGATTGGCAAAATTGATGAACCAGTAGCCAAGTGAACCATGAAAAAAGGGAAGATATGAATTACTAATATCAGAAATGAAAGATCATCACTACTGATCCCATGGGAATTAAATGGATAATAAAGGAATATGAATAACTCTATGTCCACACATTTAATAACCTAGATAAAGCAATCCTTGAAAGACAGAAACTACCAAATCTCAGACAGTGAGAAATAGGTAATTTGAATAGCATATATTAATTACATAAATTGGGTCAATAATTAATAACTTTCCAAAACAAAAGCATCAGGCCCAGATTGTCTCACTGGTGAATCTACCAAATATTCAAGGAAGAAATGATACCAATTTTCTACAATCTCTTCTAGAAAATTGAAGTGTGATGGGTTGAGAGTAGGGGAGTGACACAATCTGATTTATGTTTCAAAAATTTTACTCAAGGAGTTTTCATTCCAGATAAGATGGAGTAAATATATGCCAGCCTTTCTCTCCCCCTGAATATGATTATAAAACCTGGAAAGAATTCATGTGCAGTTATTTGAGAACTATAAAAAGTAAATATCAGCAGAAGGAAAGTGCCAGGAGTCAAAGTACCTTTGAAACAGCTGTCCATTTACCATTTTTTCCCCTCTGGAATCCTTTGGACTAAAGTTAATGGAACTCAAAGCCTAAAAGTGAACATTTTAATATGGACACAGGCAAGAGATATACAGGGGAAAAACACTCTGCTTCTGGATCAAAGAAAGAAGAAGGATCAAATCATAGTGCTCAGAGGAAGTAGAAAAAAAAATCTTGTGGTTCCTTTTTCCTTCGCTTTTCTCCATTTTCTCATGTCTCACCCCACAAGTCCTTCCTCAGTGAAAGAGGAGGTAGAAGAGAATGTGAATGGCAACAGGAAACTGTAGGAGCCAAATCCAACTTTTCACTGTTCAGTAGAGCTGTGGCTCTAAGAAAGCCAGGCCAAACTCCATTGATTATTTTACACTCTCTTTTGATCTTCCTGCTGCTGGGACTCTGATGCACCAAATCATAGAACTGAGCAGTTTGTGGATGGAAGACAGAAAAGGGAAGGTCCAGGGAACAAGAAATTAACAGGGAGATAGCAGAGAAGGAGCATGATAAAATAATCCCATAAAGAAACTTATGAATTCCTGGGCTCAATTCTGAATGTGTGGGGCTGATCTCCATTAGCATGACAAGATTTTGAGTACTGAGATAATGGAAAGACCTCAGTCCAGGTCCTAGGCTGACCATTGAGTGCTGCGCACACAGGGCAGATCCAAATAGCACCACAAAGTCTTTGAAAACTGAACTGACATTGGTACCACAGCCTACAGAAACTGGACTGGAACTTGTGGCTTGAACTAAACAAGGTCAAGTGCCTGCTAAAACAGAATATCAATCTTTTTCATAGAATTTAAATAAGATCCAAATATCATAACAGAATATTTAACATATCTATATTATTAACATACAAAGAACCATGAAAATCTCAACTCACATGGGAAAGAGGCAAACAAGATGGCACAGATGTCAGAATTAGGTGACAAGTATATATTATAAAAATACTTGAATGAAGGACTCCTGGTTTCAGCTTCAAATATAAAGAGCTCATCTCAACCCTCAACAACAAAAAAGTTGAACACCCTGAAAATTGGTTACTTTTCTTAGATTTATCAGAGAATTGAGGTGATGGGAGAAACTGCCACATCAAAAGTTGAAGAGACAGGGAAATACAGAGAATCACAGCTTACTTGGAGTAGGGAAATGGGGGTAACACTTAAATGGTAACTTCAATGGGTTGATAGAGGCTTAGTGTGTACTATCTTGAGAGTTAAAAACTCCTGGGGGATATCCAAAACATATAAACTCTGAAAACTCAACAATAAGAAAACAAACAACTTGATTGAAATATGAGCCAAAGACTTTAACAGACACTTCACCAAAGAAGATAAACAGATGGCAAATAAGTATATGGAAAGATGCTTACCATCATATGTCATCGGGGAAATGCAAGTTAAAACAACAATGAGATACCACTACACTCCTATCAGAATGGTGAGAATCTAGAACACTGACAACACCAAATGCTGGTGAGGTTGTAAAGCAACAGGAACTCTTATTCATTGCTGGTGGAAATGCAAAATAGGAGAGCCAGTTTGGAAGACAACTTGTTGGTTTTTCACAAAATTAAACATATTCTTTCCATGTGCTCCAGCAACCATGCTCTTTGGTATTTACCCAAAGAAGCTGAAAATTTATGTCCACACCAAAACTTGCACAAGGATGTTTATAGCAGTTTTATATATAATTGCCAAAACTTGGAAGCAACCAAGATGTCTTTCAGTAGGTTAATGGATAAACTGTGGTACATCCAGACAATGGAACATTATTCAAGGTAGATGTTATTACTACCATTTTTAAAAAGATTTTATTTATTTGACGGGGGGGGCATGCGCATGCACAAGCAGGGGGAGTAGCAGAGGGAGAGGGAGAAGCAGATTCGCACTGAGCAAGGACCCCAATGCAGGGCTTGATCCCAGGACCCTGGGATCATAACCTGAGCCAAAGGCAGACACTTAACTGACTGAGCGACCCAGGTGCACCTTATTACTACCATTTTACAGATGAGGAAACAGGATTGGTAAAATGACCTGTCCAGGGTCATACACAGTTATCTGGAAGAATTTGGAGCCTTTTTCTTTTCTTTTCTTTTTTTTTTTTATTAAGTTTTTAATCTTAATTCCGGAATAGTTAACATACAGTGTTATATTAGTTTCAGATGTACAATCTAGTGATTCCACAATTCTATACATTATTACTCAGTGCTCATCATGGTAAGTATACTCTTAATCCCTCTCACCTATTTCACCCATCTGCCCACCCACCTCCCCTCTGATATGCTTTATTTTAAATGAGTACCCTCAGTTAAAATTATTTTTTTCAAAAGAACATTTTTTACTTGAAGCATACTTCAGAATACATCATTCTAAAAGATATATAAAAAACATCCCATCCAAGAAAAATAGAATACACATTTTCTTCAATTACACACAAAAGAACCCCTTGGTTAAATCACGTAAAAAGAGACATAACAAATATTACAAATTAAGAAGACTGAAATCATACCAAATATATTTTCCTACCACAATGGTACAAAACTAAAGATCAACAATAAAACAAAGCTAGAAAATCTACAATGTAAATATTAAATATTTAATATGTAAATATTAAATAGCACACTACTGCACAAGCAGTGGGCCAAATAAGAAATCAAATGACAAATCAAAATATGTCTCAAAACAAAAGGAAAAGAAAACACAATATTCCAAAACCTATGAGATGCAGCAAAAGCTGATGTTAGAGTGAAATTTATGCTATAAATGCTTGTATTAAGAAAAAAAGCTCAAATAAATAACTTAATATTACCACAAAGAAATAGGAAAAGAAGAAAGTTAGCTGAAATTTAGTAGAGGAAGCAGTTAACAAAGAAAAATCAGAAATAAGTAAAATAGATCAGAATAAACAATAACATCAAAAGTAATGAGCAGATTTTGTTTTTAATTGGCAATGCTTTAATTACATTAACTAAGAAAAAAAGAGGACTCAGAAACCAAAATGAGAAATGGAAGAGAAAACAATACAAGAGATAACCACAGAAATACATAATGTGATAACAGATTACTACAATCATATACTAACAAACCAAATAACTTAGAAAGAAAATCAGATAATTCCTAAAAATGCACAAGTAATCATGATTGAATCATAAATCTTGAATCTAAGAAATAGGAACTCTTAGACAAATGACAAGAATGAAAGTTGAATTAGGAATCAAAAATCTCCCAGCACAGAAAATCTCAAGACCACGTGGTTTCATTGGGAATTCTACCAAACATTTAGAAAATTAATGACAATCTTTATCAAAATCTTACAAATAATGGAATAGAAGGTACACATTCAAAATCATTCCATGAGGCCAGGACTACCCTGAAACAAAAGTAGGATAAAAACAATACAAGAACAAAAAAGTATTGGTACTCTGACTTTCTTTTGACATCCATTTGTGAGATAAATGTTTCTCCACCCCCTCACTTTTCAATCTGCAGGTGTCTTTAGGTCTAAAATGAGTCTCTTATAGGCTGGAAGAATTAGGATTTTAACTCAGGTCTTTCAGATGCCAAAAGTCTGTGCTCATTCTGTTATACCTAGTTCAGAAAGGAAGTGATAAATCAGATTTATTTAAAGTTTACTGACCTCGGAATTTTATTATTCTTAAACAGTTTTTTTTTAAACTATAATGTGCATACAGAAAAGCACATGGGTAATAAAGTCATTTAATAATCACAAATTGAACACTTCCATGTAACCAAAATTCATATTAAGAAAGAGAACATTATTTTTCCCAATCCCTCATTCCCAGAAGGCCTCCTGTGTCCTTTTTTTAAAGGCACTATTACTTACTAAGGAAAAACAATATCCTAATTTGAGCACCATATATTAATTTTGCCCATTACTAAACTTTATATAAAGGAAATTATATAATATGTACTCTTTTGTATCTTACAACTTTTGATCAAAAATTTGTTTTTGAGGTCCATCCATTTGTTGCAGGTAAGTATATATGTCTCCATTTTCATAAGCAGTATAGCATTAAATTGTATGGCTAACAGTATATGTATCCATTCTATTATTGATTGCATTGAACTTAGAGCTATTACAAATATGAACTGCTATGAACATTCTTGTATATTCTTGTCTTTTTTTTAGATTTTATTTATTTATTTGACAGAGAGAGACACAGCGAGAGCAGGAACACAAGCAGGGGGAGTGGGAGAGGGAGAAGCAGGCTTCCTGCGGAGCAGGGAGCTCGATGCGGGGCTCGATCCCAGGACCCTGGGATCACAACCTGAGCCGAAGCCAGCCGCCCAACGGCCGAGCCACCCAGGTGTCCCTATTCTTGTCTTTTGATAAATGTGATTACATTTTTGTTTGTATGATCTTCATTGGGTAACTGGAACTGGTGACAAGGCAGAGAGGGATGGAGGTAGAGAGAGCAGGTGGAAGGCCATTGCAAAAGATCAAGCATAAGGTATAGATGGTAAATAAAAGTATGGTAATGGTGGAACTGGAGAGAAAGAGGTGGAAAAGAAGGATAAAAATGCTTAGATATAGAGATCAAGTGGTACTAGAGAATAAAGGCAGTCGAGAAGTCAAAGATGACACTAAAATTTTAAATCCATTTGCAGAGGAAAGAAAGTTAGGTCAAAATGCTCATTGGCATGGGAGCTTACAAATTTGGTCATGAAATGTTCAGAGGATGAGGAGGAAGTGAATATCTCAAATGGGAATGTATCAGAAATCTAGAATCAGAGAAACAAAGCTGAGAGGAGTATATGGGAAGGAAACAAAACCATAAGACAGAAAATTTTCTTAAGAGTGGTGATTATGATGCAGCTGGCCAAGATCAGACTTGAAGAATCATCACCAATGTGAAGCGAGGCAAAAGAAATAACAGTGAAGGAAACAAAGAAGGCAACGAGGTAGAAGGATCTGGACAGGGTCCTGTTATAGAAGACTAGAAAGGTAAGAATTGGGAAAGTGTGTTTCTAAGGAAGGGGTATGTTAGATTCAGGATAGACTAAAGGAGAACAAGTTCCTGAGGAAGGGTCTTTGAATTTGGCAGCAGCAAAGCTTTCAACAGAGAAGTTTCCATAGTGTTCTGGTAGCCTTGCAGAGTTCTGAAAGAGGTGGGTGATGAGAGAATGCCTGTGAGGGTTCAAAGACTCTTTCAAGAAGAGTGGGGTCTGAGAGGGTTAAGGTAACAGAGTGAGATCTCTGATACACATATATTGAGATGGGAGATGATGGAGTTGATTTATTCATTTGACACATATTTATTGAATACTTCTTATAAGACAAGCACTGGGCTAGGAGCCAGAGATACAGAGATTAAGAAATAATGTCTCTACCTTCAAGTTACTTGTATAGTGGGAAAAACACTAAACTAAAATATAGTCTGGTAAGTACAAAATAAGAGTAGAGGATGCTGTAGAAATTTGCATAAGAGCAGAGGCCTAAGGAGGTTTCTTGGAGGTACAGAACATCTGAGCTGATACTTGAAATTGCCAAAGAAAGAAAATGAGGAAATGGCATTATAAGAGATGGGAGTAGCTTGTACAAAGACAGAACTCTGAGAAAGCTCTTCATAATTAGGGAAGTGCAAGGATTTCAGTATGGACAAAGGGTAAAATTCTAGAAAATTAGTGCCATAAGTATAGGAGCTGAGAAGGTAGGCAGGAGCCAGATTTTGGAGATCTCAGAATCCAGGCTATTTTATGTGTCTTTGGACTTAACCCTACAGATCAATTAATTCACAGATTTGTAAAACCATCACAACAGTAAATTTTAGAACATTTTTGTCACCTCAAGAAGAAACTTTGCACACTTTATAACCATCCTGTTTCTCCATCTCCCCCATACCCTGAAGTGTAAGGAACAATTAATACATTTCTTGTATCTATGGCTTTTTCTAATTTTGAACTTTCGTATGAATGGAATCATAAAATATGGGGTCTTTTGTAAGTGGCTTCTTTCACACAGCATAGTGATTTCAATATTTATCCATACTATAGCATGTATGAGTACTTCATCCCTTTTTATGGTTGAATAATATTTTATTGGATGGCTATGCCACATTTTGCTTATTCACTTATCATTTAATGAATATTTGGGTTTTTTACACATTTGGCTATTATAAATAATTCTGCTATAACATTCATGTACAAGTTTTTGTGTGGGCATATTTGGTAACTCTATGTTTAATCATTTGAAGAACTACCAAACTGACTTCCAAAGTGGCTACAGCATTTTACATCTCTACCAGCAGTGTATGAGGGTTCCAACTTCTCCACATCCTCACCGACACTAGCTTTTATCTGACTTTTTGATTCTAGCCATCCTAATGGGTGTGAAGTGGTAATTCATTATATTTTTTATAAAATTTTCCTTGATGACTAAGGATGTTGATCATCTTTTCATGTGCTTATTGGACATTTGTATACCATCCTTGGAGAAATGTCTTTTCAGGTTCTTTGCCCATTTTTAATTGAGTGCTTTGTCTTTATTATGGCACTATAGGAGTTCTTCATATATTCCTGATACAGGTCCCTTATCAGATATATAATCTGCAAATATTTTCTTCCATTATCTGGGCTATCTTTTCACTTTCTTTATGACATCCTTTGAAGCACAAAAGTTTGAATTTGGATAAAGTTTATTTATCTGTTTTTTCTTTTGTTGCTTATGCTTTGGTGTCATAGCTAAAAATGTTTGCCAAATCCAAATTCATGAAGATTTACCCCTGTTTTTTTCCTGAGAGTTTTGTAGTTTTGTTATTTACATCTTTGATGATCTTGAATTAATTTTTTAATATGGTGTGAGATAAGTCTCTGAAACCATTCTTTTGCATGTGGCTATCCAGTTGCCCCAGCACCATTTTTTGAAAGGACCATTTTCCCTCCATAGAATGTTTTTGGAACTCTTGGCAAAAATCAGTAGATAATAGATGTATGGGTTTACTTTTGGATTCTAGATTCTATTACACTCATATATAGGTCTACCTTTGTACCAGTGCCACACTACCTTGATTACAATTGCTTTATAGTAAATTTTAAATTGAGAAGTGTGAGTACTCCTACTTTGCTCTTCTTTTTCAAGATTGTTGAAAAATCTGGGTCTCTTGCGATTCCACATTAACTATAGAATCAGACTGTCAATTTCTGCAGAGAAATCAGCTGAGATTCTGATAGAGATTGCATTGAATCTATAGATCAATTTGAGGACTACTGTATAGAATCTATAGATATATTGGGGAGTACTGCTATATTAATACTACCATGGGATGTTTTAGATATTCTTTCTTTCAACAGTGTTTGGTAGGGGAACTTTTGCAAGATGGTGGCATAAGAAGATCCTGAACTCACCTCCCATGGACACACCAAATCTATAACTACATATGGATCATTTCCCTCTGAAAAAGATCAGAAAACTAGATGAACTGCTTCTTTACAACAAAGGATAATGTCCACATGGAGATGGGTAGGAAAGGCAGAGACAGAGCATTATTCAAAATCCCACCCCTGTTGTGGTGACACACAATAGAGAGGAGCCTCACCAGTCTGCTGCTTCTTCCACAGGAGTGAGGGATTGGTGCCCGAATCAAGCACCCCAACTCCTGAGTTTTGCACTGGACAGATGAGCCCCCAAAACATCTGGCTTAGAAAACCAATGGGGCTGACAACCAAGGGACCCAAAATGCCATAGAAAATGGAGAGTCCCCTTTTATTATTTATTTATTTATTTATTATTGAGTTTTAATTTTAATTCCAGTATAGTTAACATACAGTATTATATTAATTTCAGGTGGACAATATTCAACAATTCTATACATTACTCGGTGTTCATTGAGATTCCCCTTTTAAAGAGCTCACATGCAGGATTACCTAACACAGGATCCAGTGGAAAAAAAACAGCAATTTCCAACGTGCCTGAACTATATGTGAAGGAGATTCATTTGCTAATCTAAAAGCATCTGCTGGAGAGGCAGGGGACAGTTGAAACACTCTCCAGAGGCATAGGCATTAGTTGACACCATTTTTGCATTCTCCACATGCCCTGCTAACACAGGTGGGTGAGCTTGGACGTGGCACTCTCCCACTGCCTTGCTAAGACAGGCAAAGGCAAGTGGTTATGACACTATCCCACTGCCTTGACCAGACTAGAGAGCACATGTGGTTGTAGTACTCACCTGCTCCCTGACTGGGGCTGGTGAGCATGAGCAGTTGCAGCACTCTCCTGTTTCCAGCCTAAAGCCAGTGCACAAACACAGACAAGGCACTGTCCCACTGCATTCCTGAAGCCTACAGTCATGTGTAGTTAGGACATCTTCCCACTGCTTTTCTGAAGCCAGGAAAAGTGCCCTGTCCCCTACACTCTCCAGCTGTTTAGCTAAAGCCAACAGGCATGTGCAATCCACATAGGGGGTAACCCTTGATCAAGGGCTTACCCTAGTGGCCAAGGAGGGCGGTATTTCTGAGCTCCAAGGGAATGTGACAATTAGGAAAACAGTTCTTGGCAAGCCACTACACAGTAGACTGAAACACAATCAGTATTCCTGCTGAAAAGACCTTTTTATATAGCCTAGAGCTTCACCCGAGGGACAGCCTTCAGGTTTCCCACACATTTCGAGGCTAAAGAGGCATTTCCAGAGAACATAAGCAGGGAGACATCATCCTTGTGCACCCCAGTAGACTTGCTATAGATCAATGAGACCACCCAGAAAGGAGTCCACTCCACTCATCTGGAGCCCTGATTTTTGCAACTGTCACCCAGGGAACACCTCTAGACCTCCTGATCTGGAGGCCAGCTGGAACTATGATTGCAACCTAATTGGACTATAAATATTTGCATGCTTTAAAAGCTGCTGCCTAAAGGGCTGGCTTCTAATAACCTGAAGTTGGGTGCTAAATGAGATTCCTCCCCTTGGAGCAATGATAGGTCTTGACACACCCATAAGTATGGGAGTATATGAAGAATAAATAAGGAAGTTTAGACAATAACAAAGGTTCAAGAAACAATCAAGGACTAGGGCAAGTTTGAACAAGAAGGATCATCAACTACAAAATGCTACTTTTTCAAGACAGAGAGATAGCTGTTTCACCTAATACATGGAAACACAGAGAGTCAAGCAAAATGAGGAAACAGAGAAATATGTTCTAAATGAAAGAACAAGACAAAACTTAAAAAAAAAGACCTTAATAATACAGAGATAAGTAATCTACCTGAAAAAGCATTCAAAGTAATGGTCATAAAGACCCTCACTGAATGCAGGAGAAAAATGGATGAACACAGTGAGAACTTCAACAAAGAGAAAGAAAAATAAAAGAAAGTACCAAACAGAACTCACAGAGCTTAAGAATACAATAACTACACTGAAAAATACACTAGAGGGGTTTAACAGCAAAATGGATGAAGCAGAACAGATCAGTGAACTTGAAGACAAAGCAAAGGAACTCACCAAGATAAAACAGCTAAAAGGAAAAAAAAACATTTAAAAAAAATTTAAAAAAATTAACATAACTTAAGGGACCTATGGGACAACATCAAGTGGACTAATATATGCATTATAGGGGTCCTAGGGGAAGAGAGAGAAAAAGGTGTAGAAAACTTATTTGAAAAAGATAATGACTGAAAAGTTCCCTAACCTGGAGAAGGAAGAAGACATCCAGGTCTAGGAGGCTCAGAGAGTTCTAAATAAAATAAACCCAAAGATCTCCACACAAAGACACATTATAATTATAATAATTACTGTTTTTTTTTTTACTTTTTCAAATTTTTATTTAAATTATAGTTAGTTAAAATACAGTGCAATGTTGGTTTCAGGAGTGGAATTCAATGATTCATCACTTACATATAATACCCAGTGCTCATCATAACAAGTGGCCTCCTTAATACCCATCACCCATCTAGCCCATTCCCCACGCACCTCCCTCCATCAACCCTCAGTTTGTTCTCTATCTTTAAGAGTCTCTTGTGGTTTGTTTCTCTTTCTCCCCTCCCCTCCAATATGTTCATCTATTTTGTTTCTTAAATCTCACATGAGTGAAATCATATTGTATATGTCTTTCCCTGACTGATAACAGACTCTAGCTCCATCAATGTCATTGCAAATATATATATATATATGCCCCATCTTCTTTATCCATTCATTAGTTGATGGACATTTAGGCTCTTTCCATAGTTTGGTTAGTGTTGATAGTGCTGCTATAAGCATGGGGGTGCATGTACCCCTCAAATCTGTATTTTTACATCCTTTGAGTAAATACCTAGTAGTGCAATTGCTGGGTTGTAAGGTAGTTCTATTTTTGACTTTCTGAGGAACCTCCATAGTGTTTTCCAGAGTGGCCGCACCAGTTCGCATTTCCACCAACAGTGTAAGAGGCTTCCCCCTTCTCCACATCTTTGCCAACAGCTGTTGCTTCCTGGGGTGTTGATTTTAGCCATTCTGACAGGTGTGAGGTGGTATCTCATTGTGATTGGATTTGTATTTCCCTGATGATGAGCGATATTGAGCATCTTTTCATGTATCTGATAGCCATCTGGATGTCTTCTTTGGAAAGGTGTCTATTCATGTGTTCTGCCCATTTCCTAACTGGATTATTTATTTTTTGGGTGTTGAGTTTGATAAGTTCTTTCTAGATTTTGGATACTAACCCTTTATCAGATATGTCATTTGCAAATATCTTCTCACATTCCATAGGTTGCTTTTTAGTTTTGTTGATTTTTTTCCTTCACTGTGCAGAACCTTTTGATCTTGATGAAGTCCCAATAGTTCATTTTTGCTTTGTTTCCCTTGCCACTGGTGATGTGTCTAGTAAGGGTTTGCTCCGGCTGAGGTCAAAGAGGTTTCTGCCTGTGTTCTGCTCTAGGATTTTGATGGTTTCCTGTCTCAGATTCAGGTCTTTCATCCACTTTGAATTTATTTTTGCGTATGGTGCAAGAAAGTGATCCAGTTTCATTCTTCTGCATGTGGCTGTCCAATTTTCCCAATACCATTTGTTGAAGAGACTGTCTTTTTTCCATTTGATATTCTTTCCTGCTTTGTTGAAGGTTAGTTGACCATTTAGTTGTGGGTCCATTTCTGGGTTTTCTATTCTGTTCCATTGATCTACATGTCTGTTTTTGTGCCAGTACCATACTATCTTGATAGCTACAGCTTTGTAATGTAGCCTGAAGTCTGGAATTTTCTGATGCCATACAAATTTTGGGATTGTTTATTTTACCTCTGTGAAAAAATGCTGGTGGTATTTTGATAGGGATTGCATTGAATGTGTAGATTGCTTTGGGGAGTATAGACATTTTTAACAATGATTGTTCTTCCAATCCATGAGCATGGAATGTTTTTCCATTTCTTTGTGCCCTCTTCAATTTCCTTCATAAGTGTTCTATAGTTTTCAGAGTACAGATCTTTTACCTCTTTGATTAGGTTTATTTCTAGATATCTTATTGTTTTTGGTGCAATTGTAAATGGGATTGATTCCTTGCTTTCTCTTTCTGCTGCTTCACTATTGCAGTCAAATGCTTTTGCACTGAGCTATACCCCCTCTGCTGCTTCGCTATTGGTGTACAGAAATACAACAGATTTCTGTACATTGATTTTATATCCCATGATTGAGTTCGTGTTTTAGTTCTTTCAATTTTCTGGTGGAGTCTTTCAGGTTTTCTACATAGAGTATCATGTTGTCTGCAAAAAGTGAAAGTTTGACTTCTTCCTTGTCAATTTGGATGCCTTTTATTTCTTTTTGTTGTCTGATCGCTGAGGCTAAGACTTCCATTATTATGTAAAATAGTAGTGGTGTGAGTGGACGTCCCTGTCTTCTTCCTGACTAGAGGAAAAGCTATCATGTTTTCCTCATGAGGATGATATTAACTATGAGTCTCTCATATATGGCCTTTATGATGTTGAGGTATGTTCCATCTATACCTATTTTGTTGAGGGATTTTTTTTTAATCAAGAATGGCTGCTGTATTTTGTCAAATGCTTTTTCTCCATCTATTGAGAGGATCTACCTTTTTATCCTTTCTTTTTATTAATGTGGTGTATCACGTTGATTGATTTGCAAATATTGAACCATCCCTGCAGCCCAGGAATAAATCCCAATTGATTGTGGTGAATAATTCTATAGTGTACTGTTGGATTTGATGTATTAGTATCTTGTTGAGAATTTTTCAATCCATGTTCATCAGGGATATTTGCCTGTAATTCTCCTTTTTAGTGGGGTCTTTTTCTGGTTTTAGAGTCAAGGTAATGCTAGCCTCGTAGAAGGAACTTGAAAGTTTTCCTTCTATTTCTTTTTGAGGGGGGACCAATTTGAGAAGGATAGGTATTAACTCTTCTTTAAATGTCTGGTAGAATTCCCCTGGGAAGCCACCCAGCCCTGGACTTCCGTTTGTTGGGAGATTTTTGACTATTGATTCAATTTCTTTGCTGCTTATGGGTCTGTTCAAATTTTCTAATTCATCCTGTTTCAGTTTTAGTAGTTGGTGTGATTGTAAGAATTTGTCCGTTTCTTCCAGTTTGCCCAGTTTGCTGGCATATAATTTTTTATAATATTCTATTATGGTTATTTGTATTTTTGTGGTGTTGGTTGTGATCTCTCCTTTCTCATTCATGATTTAATTTATGTAGGTCATTTCCATTTCCTTTTGATAAGTTTGGCTAGGGCTTGATTGATTTTATTCTTTCAAGGAACCAGCTTTTATTTTTGTTGATCTATTCTGTTTTTTGTTTGTTTGTTTGTTTCTATTTCATTTATTTCTGCTCTAATCTTTATTATTTCCCTTCTTCTGTTGGCTTTAGAATTTATTTGCTGTTCTTTTTCTAGCTCCTTTAGGTGTAACGTTAGGTTGTGAATTTGAGACTTTTCTTGCTTCTTGAGGTAAGCCTGTATTGCAATATACTTCCCTCCTAGGACTGCCTTTGCTGCATCCCAAACGTTTTGGACTATTGTGTTTTCATTTTCATTTGCTCTATTTTTTTTTAATTTCTTCTTTAATTTCCTGGTTAGCCCATTCATTCTTTAGTAGGATGTTCTTTAATCTCCATGTATTTGTGGTCTTTCCAAATTTTTTCTTGTGGTTGACTTCAAGTTTCATAGCATTGTGGTCAAAAAACATGCATGGTATGATCTCCAACTTTTTGTACTTGTTGAGGGCCGATTTGTGACCCAGTATGTGATCTATTGTGGAGAATGTTCCATGTGCACTAAAAAAAAATGTGTATTCTGCTACTTTAGTATGAAATGTTCTGAATATAGCTGTTAAGTCCATCTGTTCCATATATCATTCAAAGCCATTGTTTCCTTGTTTTTTTTTTTTTTTTTTTTGCTTAGATGATCTGCCCATTGTTATTCATGGGGTGTTACGGTCCCCCACTATTATTGTATTATTATCCATGAGTTTCTTTATGTTTGTCATTAATTGATTTATATATTTGGGTGCTCCCAAGTTGGGGGCATAAATTCTTACAATTGTTAGATTTTCTTGATAGATAGACCCCTTAATTATGATATAATGCTCTTTTTCATATCTTGATACATTCTTTGGTTTAAAATCTCATTTGTCTAATATAGGTATGGATATTCTGTCTTTCTTTTGATATCCATTAGCATGACAGTTCGTTCTCCATCTCCTCACTTTCAATTTGCAGATGTCTTTAGGTCTAAAATGAGTCTCTTGTAGGCAACATTAGATGGGTCTTGTTTTTTATCCATTCTGATACCTTATGTCTTTTGTTTGGAATGTGTAGTCCACTTACACTGAGAGTGACTATTGATAGATACAGATTTAGTGCCATTGTGTTACCTGTAAAGTTGGTATTTCTGGTGATGTTCTCTGTTTCTTTCTAGTTTTGTTTCTTTTGGCATTTTTCCTCCACTCAAAGAGTCCCCTTTACTATTTCTTGCAGGGCTGATTTAGTGGTCACGAACTCCTTTAGTTTTTGTTTGTCTGGGAAATTCTTTATCTTTCTTTCTATTCTGAATAACAGCCTTACTGGATAGTGTTCTTGGCTGCATATTTTTCCCATTCAGCACGTTGAATACATCCTGCCACTTCTTCCTGGCCTGCCAAGTTTAGGTGAACAGATCTGCTGTGATCTTGACTTGTCTTCCCTTGTATGTTAAGGACTTTTTCCCTTGATGGTTTCAGGATTCTTTCCTTGTCTGTGTATTTTGTGCATTTAACTATGATTTGTCTTGGTGATGGCCGGGTTTTGTCGAAAAGCACAGTTCTCTGTGCTTCCTGGATTTGGATTTCAATGCCTGTGTCCTCTCCCAGATTAGGGAAGTTTTTATCTATAATTTGCTTAATGAAACTTCTGCCCCTTTTTCTCTTTCTTCATCTTCCGGGACTCCATTTTTACAAATGTTATTACATTTTAACAAGTCGCTGAACTCCCTAATTCTACCTTCATCATCCAATACCTTTCTTTTCTTCTTTTCAGCTTCATTATTTTCCATAATTTTGTCTTCTATATCCCCAATTCATTCCTCTGCTTCTCCCATCCTCATTATTATGACATCCATTTAGGTTTGCATCTTGGTTAAAGCATTTTTAATTTCAGCCTGACTAGATTTTAAGTATTTTATTTCTGCAGTAAGGGATTCTCTGGTGTTTTTATGTTTTTTTTCAAACTCAGCTAGTATCCTTATAATTGCTGTCTTAAATTCTAGTTCAGACATCTTACTTATATCTGTATTGATTAAATCCCCGGCCATTAGTTCTACTTCCTGTTCTTTCTTTTGGGTTGAATTCCTTTGTCTTGTCTTTTTGTCCAGCTAGATCCTAAGCCTGTTTTGGTCTGCTTGTTAAAAGAAGAGAGACACCCCCTCAAAAAAGGAAGCTTGATTCTATTTCTCTAGACCTGAAGCTTTGTCATACTCTATGATCCATAGACTTGGTGTGTACAATGGGTTTTCACTGGCCTTCTTGGGGAAAGTCTTGTTGCACTGATTTTCAGTCCAACTTGCCCTTATAGAGATGCACCTGCAAGGCACAAGGGGCCATGGCTTGTTGTAAGTGGCTCTGGTCTCCATTTTTTGGCACTGTTTAGCTCACTGAGTTCAGTCAGTGCTGATGGGTGGGGGGCAAAAATGGCATCACCACACTCTCTCATCCCCTGAGCAGAGAGCTTGCACACATCGCTCTTTAAGAAGCCTTCACAGAACAGTAAACAATCACTCATCACCCCTCTTGTGTTCTTGCTTCCATCAGATCCATGCCTTCACTGTGTGTGTGTTTGAGCTCTTTTCCTGCCAGTTGTTACAGCACTCCTGTGTTGTATCCCAGGCACACAAGTGGGTTTCTAAAGTCCAAATTTTCAGGACTCACTTGGTAAGGCCCCACACTGAACCTCTGGGGAGGGACTTGCTACACTTTTGCCATTTGCCAGCTTATTTCAAGAAAGCAGTCACAGGACCATGCAGCGGTTTGAAGTTTATGGCAAGGCAGAGCAGAAAGCCAGCACCAAGGTTTGCTGCCCTCAGCCAGGTTCCTGCTCCTATGCCTGGGAACAGGGCAGCACATTGGCACAACCCATTCTTCTGTCCCTGGAAAGGCCTTGCTGCCACTGCCAAATGCATTCCAAGCAGGGTTACAATTTCTCCCTGTGTGACCCAGGAGATCCTCAGACTACACTGTCTGCTCCTGGGTCTCCACCCTCCTTCTGCATAGGAGCACTGCTTTACCAGGAACAATGCAGGTAGTGGCATATTTCTAAAATGTCAGATTTTGTGCTCTACTGTTTATAATACTTTGTGGTCATGTTTGTAAGCATGGCTCCCTCCCCTTCGGAGCACCTGCAGTTCTTATCTCCCCCAAATCAACTCTCTGCCACTCCTACCATCCATGATTCTACTTGTAGACTTGCAGTTTTGTTCTCTCAGTTCTCAGATTGATTATTTTAAGGATTATTTATTTATTTGACAGAGAGATAGAGAGAGAACACAAGCAGGCAGAGCAGCAGGCAGAGGGAGATGGAGAAGCAGGCTTTCTGCTGAGTAGGGAGCCCAATGCGGGACTTGATCCCAGGACCCTGGGATCATGACCCGAGCTGAAGGCAGCCACTTTATTGACTGAGCCACCCAGGCGCCCCCTCAGATTGATTTTTGGGGTGTTCTGAATGCTTTGATATTTATCTAGTTGTGTTCAAAGGACAAGGTAAGCTTAGGGTTCCCCTGCTTCTATGTCATCTTAACTCCAACTCCAGGACACATTATAATTAAAATGTCAAAAGTAAAAGACAAAGAGAATCTGAAAATCAGCAAGAGAAAAAAGTATAGAAAGGAAATCCCATACGGCTGTCAGCAGATTTATCATAAGAGAGTGGCGTGACATATTCAAAGTGCTGAATGGAAAAAACTCTAATCAAGAATACTCTATCCAACAAGGTTATCATTTACAACTGAAGAAATGGATAATAAGTTTTCTAGACAAGCAAAAGCTAAAGGATTCATCACTACTAAACTGGCTTTACCAGTAAAAATCTCACTGAAAAAGGTAAATACATAGAAAGGGTAGTGGGTTAATCACTTATTAAGCTACAGTGAAGGTTAAAAGACAAAAAAGTACAATACTTACTTAAGACATACATAGAATAAAAAGATATAAAATGTGACATCAAAAACATAAAATGTGAGCGGAAATAAAAATGTGGAGCTTTGGAATTTGTTCAAATATAAGTTGCTATCAACCTAAAATAGAATGATTTAGGTGAACCTCACGGTAGCCACAAAGCAGAAACATAGTGAACATACAAAAGAAAATGAGAAAGAAATCTAAACAAAACACTAAAGAAAGTTGTTAAATCCCAAAGGAAGATAGAAAGAGAAGAAAGGAACAGAGTAAGTAGAAATCTACCAGTAATTACTTTAATTGTAAATGGACTAAATTCTCCATTTAAAAGCATAGTGTTTGAATGGATTAAAAAAAACAAGATGAATCTATATATTGCCTACAAGGGATTTACTTCAGAAGTCAGGACACACAGACAGTAAAGGGATGTGAAAAGATATTCCATGCAAATGAAAACCCAAAGAAAGCTGGTATAACTATACTTATATCAGAAAGAATAGAATCAATACAAAGATTGTAATAAAAGACAAAGAGGTGCACTACATAATGAAAAAGAGGTCAGGCCAGCAAGAAGATATAACATTTATAAATATATATACACCCAACAGAGGAGAACCAAAATACACAGAGCAAATTTTAACAGACCTAAAGGGAGAAATTATAACAACATGGATGGACATTGAAGGTATTATGCTAAGTGAAGTAGATCAGACACAGAACAACAAATACTACATAATTTCACTTATATGTGGAATTTAAAAATAAAACAAGAGCCAATTAGCAATGTAAACATATTTTGAATCACTATGTTGTGCACCTGAAACTAATGTAATATTGTATATCATTTCTACCTCAATAAAAGGTAGATTTTTGTAGTTTTCCAAATATATTTTGTATTTCTTGTGTTAAACTTATTCCTAAGTGTTTTATTCCTTTTTGGTGCTATTATAAATGAAATCATTTCTATAATTTTATCTTTGGAATGCGCATTGCAAATGCAGTAGAAATACAACTGATTTTTGTATATTGATCTTGTATCTTGTATCTTTTATCTTTGCTGAACACATTTATTCTAGTATTTTTTTTTTAGTGGACTCCTTAGGATTTTCTATATACAATCCTTAGGATTTTCCCATGTCTTCTGGCAATAGAGATAGCTTTGCTTCTTTTTCAATCTGGTTGCCTTTTACTTCTTATGCTTGTCTAATTTCCTTGGATAGCAAATTTTGAATGAAGGTAGTGAGAGCAAACATCTTTGTCTTGTTCTTGTCTTAGAGAAAATGGATCTAGACTTTCATCATTAAGTATGATGTTAGCTGTGATTTTTCATAGATGTTCTTTATTGTGTTGGGAAAATTCCCATTTTCAAAATTCCTACTTGTTGGGAATGTTGGATTTTGTCAAATGTTTTTCTGTACCTATTGAAGGATAGTGACTTTGTTTTTTATTCTTAAGATATGGTGTATTGCATTAATTGATTTCGAGATGTTAAATAATCTTGTATCCCTGGGTTAAATACAACTTGGTCATGGTATATTATTATTTTTTATATGTTTCTGGATTAGGTTTGCTACTATTTTGTTAAGGACTTTTGTATCCATTTTCATAAGAGATATTGGGCTGTAGTTTCTTTTTCTTTGATGTCCTTGTCTGATTTGGAATCAGGGCAATCTGACCTCATAAAATGAGTTAATTATTCCCCCGTCTATTTTTTAGAAGAGTTTTAGAATAACTAGCATTCTTTAAATGTTTGGCAAAATTCGGCAGTAAATCGGTCTCAGCCTGGGATTTTCTTAATGGGTAATTTTTTTTTATTACTAATTCAATCTCTTGACTTGCTATAGGTCTACTCAGATTGTTTATTTCTTCTTGAGTGAGTTTCAGTAGTTTGTGTTTTTCTAGAAAATTTCCATCTAATCTTTTATGGGTGGAATTGCATCCTCCAAAAACATATGTTGAAGTCTTAACTCCTGAAACCTGTGAGTATGACCTTATTTGGAAATAGTGTTTTTGCAGATGAAATCAATTAAGATGAGATAGTACTGGATTAGGATTAGTGCTAATCCAATTGCTGGTGTCCTTATAAAAGGAAGAAAATGTGGACACAACACATAGGGAGAATGCTATGTGATTACAGTGGGTAATTAGAGTGACACATCTATTAAGCCAAGAGACATGAAGGATTGCAAGCAACAGCAAGAAGCTGGAAAGAAGCAAATAAGTACCCTCCTCCTAGAGCTTTAGAGAAGCATGGCCCTGCTGGCACCATAATTTCAGGCTTCTCTTCTCCAGAGAATAAATTTTTATTGTTTTAAGCCACCCAATTTGTAATACCTTGTTACAGCAGACCTAGGAAACTAATATGTCATCTAAGTTTTCTAACTTGTTAGTGTTTATAGTACTACTTTTTAATCCTTTTTATTTCTGTAAGGTCTTTGGTATATCCTTTCATTTCTGATTCTAGTAATTTGACTTTTTTTTCTTGGTCAGTCTAGACAAAGATTTGTTAATTTTGTTGATCTTTCCAAAGAAACAGCTTTTGGCTTTATTGATTTTCTCTATTGCTTTTCTATTCTATATTTAACAATTTTCATTCTGATCATTATTATTTTCTTACTTCTTGCTTTAGGTTTACGTTGTTCTTCTTTTTTCAATGTCTGAAGGTGGAAAGTTAGGATATTGATTGTATATTTCTTTCCTTTTTTCTTTAATGCCAGTGTCATTAACATACATTGTTATATTAATTTCAGGTGCACAATACAGTGATAAAATAATTCCATATATTACTCAGGGCTGGTCAAGATAAGTGCACTCTTAATACCCTTCACCTATTTCACTCATCCCTCACCCATCTCCTCTCTGCTAAGCATCTGTTTGTTCTCTGTATTTATGAGTCTATTTTTTGGTTTGTCTCTTTTTTCCCTTTGTTTGTTTGTTGTTTCTTAAATTCCATGTATGAGTGAAATCATACGGTATTTGTCTTTCTCTGACTGACATATTTGACTTAGCATTATATCCTCTAGGTCTATCTATGTTGTTGCAGATGGCAAGATTTCATTCTTTTTTATGGCTGAGTAATATTCCATTGTAGATATACCACAATTCCTTATTCATTCATTTATCAATTGACACCTGGATTACTTTCATATCTTGGCTACTATAAATAATGCTGTAATAGACATAGGGGTGCATATATCTTTTCAAATTAGTGTTTTTTTTTCTTTTGAGTAAATACCCAGTAGTGGGATTACTGGATCATACTGTAATTCTATTTTTATTTTTTCTTTTATTATTTCTTTCTTTCTTTCTTTCTTTATTTATTTATCTATCATCTATCTATCTATCTATCTATCTATCTATCTATCTATCTATCTATTTATTTATTTAGTTTTAGAGCAGGAGAGAGGTAGGGGAGGGGCAGGGGGAGAGAGAGAATCTTAAGCAGGCTCTACACCCAGTGCAGATCCCAACGTGGGGCTCAATCTCATGACCTGAGATCATGACCTGAGCCAAAATCAAGAGTCAGATGCTTAACCAAATGAGTTACCCAAGTGCCCCACTGTAATTCTATTTTTAATTTTTTGAGGAACTTCATTTTGTTTTCCACTATGGCTACACCAATTTCCACTCTCACCGGTAATGCATGAGGGTTCCTTTTTGTCCACATCCTTGCCAACACTTGTTATTTTTCTCTTTTTATTTTAGCCACTCTGACAGGTGTGAGGTGATATCTCATTGTGGTTTTGATTTGCATTTCCCTGATCATTAGCGATGTTGAGCATCTTTTCATGTGTCTGTGGCTGTCTCTGTGTCTTTGAAAAAATGTCTATTCAGGTCCTCTGCCCATTTTAATCAGATTATTTGTTTTTCTGGTGTAAAGTGACATAAATTCTTTACATATTTTGGATATTAGCCTTTTATTGGATATATCACTTGCAAATATCTTCTCCCATTCAGTAGGTTGCCTCTTTGTTTTGTTGATAGTTTACTTCATTATGAAGAAGACTTTTATTCTGGTGTAGTCTCAATAGTTTAATTTTGCTTTTCTTTCTCTTGCAAGAGGAGATATATCTTGAAAAATGTTTCTCTGGCCAATGTGAAAGAAATTACTGCCTATATTTCTTCTAGTTTTATGGTTTCGGGACTCACATTTAGGTTTTTAATCCATTTTGAGTTTATGTTTGTGTATGGTGTAAGAAAGTGGTCCAATTTTATTCTTTTGCTTGTAACTCTCCAATTTCCCAAAATTTCCATTTGTTGAAAAGACTGTCTTTTGCCCATTGGATATTCTTGCTTCTTTTGGCATAGATTAATTGACCATGAAATAGTGGGTTTATTTCTGAGTTCTATTCTGTTCCATTGATCTATGTATCTTTTTTTAACCATTAGATACTGTTTTGATTACAGCTTTGTAGTATTTATTCAAATCTGGAATTGTGTTATCTCCAGCTTGTTCTTCATTTTCAAGATAGTTTTGATTATTTGGAGTCTTTCGTGGTTTCATACAAATTTTAGGATTACTTGTTCTATTTCTGTGAAAAATTCTGTTGGTATTTTGATAGGGATTGCATTAAATCTGCTTTGAGTAGTATGGAACTTTTAACAATATTGGTTCTTCCAATCCATAAGAATGGAATATCTTTCCATTTGTTGGTGTTGTCTCTAATTTCTTTCATTAATGTTTTGGAGTATAGATGTTTCACCTCCTTGGTTAACTTTATTCTTACATATTTTATTTTTGTTGCAATTTTAATTAGGATTGTTTTCTTAATTTCCCTTTCTGCTACTTTATTATTAGTGTACAAGATGAAACATATTTATGTATATTAATTTTTTACCTTGTGAATTTACCGAATTCACTTATCAGTTCTAGTTCTTTGGTGGAGTTGTTAGAGTTATCTATCTATAGTACCACGTCATATACAAATAATGAAAGTTTTACTTCTTCCCTATTAATTTGGATGCATTTTATTTATTTTTGTTGTCTGATTTCTGTGACTAGGACTTCCAGGACTATGTTGAATAAAAGTGGTGAGAGTGGACATCCTTGTTTTGTGCCTAATGTTAGAGGAAAAGATCTCAGTTTTTCATTATTATGATGTTAGCTGTGGGTTTTTCATATATGGCCTTTAATATGTTGAGGTATGTTCTCTCTAAACCTATTTTTTTAAGGGTTTGTATCATAAATGAATGTTGTATTTTCTCAAATACTTTTTCTGCATCTGTTGAGATGATCATATGTTTTTTATTCTTTCACTTGTTAATGTGATGTATCATGTTGTTTGATTTGCCAATATTGAACACCTTTCCATCGCTGGAATAAATCTCATTTGATCATGAATATTTTTAATGTATTGTGGATTTGGTTTGCTGATATTTTGTTGAGGATTTCTGCATCCATGTTAATCAGAGATATTAGTTTTCTCTTTTTGTAGTATTTTTATCTGGATTTGATATCAGAGTAATGCTGACCTTGTAGAATGAATTTGGAAGCTTTCTTTTCTCTTCTATTTTTTGGAATAGTTTGAGAAGAATAGGTATTAACTCTTCTGTAAATATTTGGCAGAATTCACCTGTGAAGCCATCTGGTCCTCGGTGTTTGTTGGGATGTGGGTTTTTTTTTAATTACTGATTCAATTTCATTGCTAGTATTTGGTTTGTTCAAATTTTCTATTTCTTCCTGATTCAGTATAACAAGGTTATATGTTTCTAGGAATTTATCCATTTCTTCTAGGTCGTCCAATTAATTGGCATATAATTTTTTATAATATTCTCTCATAATTCTTTTATTTATGTGGTGTCAGTTATTCTTTCTCCTCATTCATTTCTAATTTTATTTACTTTTTTATTATATATTTATATAAAAATGAGTCCTCTCATTTTTTTTTTTGATGAGTTTGGTCTAAATGTTCATCAATTTTTTTGATCTTTTCAAAGAACAAGTTCTTAGTTTCATTGTTCTGTTCTATTTTTTTTTTTTTAGTTTCTATTTCATTTATTTCTGTTCTAATCTTTGTTATTTCCTTCCTTTTACCTGCTTTGGGTTCTCTTTGCTCTTTTTTTGCTAGCTTCTTTAGGTGTAAGGTTTTTTATTTGAGATTTTTTTTTTCTTGTTTCTTGACATAAGCCTGTAATCTTTCCTCTTAGAGCAGCTTTTGTTGCATACCAAAGATTTGGGACCGTTTTGTTTCATTTTTATTTGTCTCCATGTAGTTTTTATTTCCTCTTTAATTTCTTCATTGACCCTTCATGGTTTAGTAGCATGTTATTTAGCATCCATATATTTGTGGTATTTCCACATTTTTTCTTGTGATTGATTTCTAGTTTCATACTGTCATAGTTGGAAAAGATGCACGATATGATTTCAACTCTTTTGAGTTATCGAGTTTTTTTTGTGGCCTAACATGTGATCCATTCTGGAGAACGTTCCATGTGCACTTGAAAAAATGTGTATTCTGCTTTTGGGATGGAAAGTTCTGAATATATTTGTTAGCCCCTTCTGGTCTGATGTGTCATTCAAAGCCACTATTTCCTTGTTGGTTTTCTATGTGGATGATGTATCCATTAATGCAAGTGGGGTGTTAAAGACCCCTAATATTATTGTATCACTGTCAAGTTATTCCTTTATGTCCGTTAATAGTTACTTATGTATTTAGACACTCCCATGTTGGGGGCATAAATATTTACAGTTGTTATATCTTCTTGTTGGAGTGTTCCCTTCATAATTAAGTAGTGTCCTTCTTTGGCTCTTTTTACTATCTTTGCTTTACAGTCTATTTTGTCCAATATAAGTATTGGTACCCCAACTTTCTTTTTTTTTTTACTTGTTCAAGTTGATGTTTATTATACTATTCTCTCTACTTTTGTATCCGTTTTTAAATTTCTACCAAAAAATAACATTTATTCAGGGAAAAAACACCCAAGTAGCTTTTTCATACCCCCAGAGTTTTCAATTTAGACTAAGGTTGCCTCTATATATACAATGGAATATTACTCAGCCATCAGAAAGGATGAATACCCAACTTTTACATCAACATGGATGGGACTGGAGGAGATTATGCTAAGTGAAATAAGTCAAGCAGAGAAAGTCAATTATCAATTATCATATGGTTTCACTTATTTGTGGAACATAAGGAATATCATGGAGGACACTAGGAGAAGGAAGGGAAAAGCAAAGGGGGGGAAATCAGAGGGGGATGAACCATGAGAAAGAACAACCAATAAACTTCTTTTATTTCAGTTTGCATGATAAATATTTTCCATCCCTTCACTTTCACCACCTCTTGACAACAGTCACCCCTGTTTTTCATGGGAAGAGAGCCCACTGACTGGGAGTTGGGAGAGAGGGAGCCCTGTTTCTCAGCTGCAGTAGTCTGGAGTGGCATTCTCCCTCTTCCTGAGCTGGGAAGAGAATGGAGGAAGCAGTCTTGGTTCAAATACCACAGACTCTCACCTTTCTTACTGAAATTTCACAGATTTTCTTGAAGAGATGTCTCTTCATTTGCTGTTTGCTCTTAGGACAATTTTCAGAGATTTAAACAGTTGTTCCAAAAATATTTTTCACCAGTTTCACTGGGGAGTGGGTCAGTGGAGCTCCTCACACCATCATGATGGAAGTCAGTCTCCACAGAGGAATTTTAAATTTTATAATGACATGGGGAAGTTTGAATTTCATTCTAATTATTTTGTGTAATAGATTAGTAGGGAGTTATGGTGGAAATACAGGGAGACCAGTTAGGAGATTGTTATTATGTTCTAGAGATGAGATGAAGAAACCTAAACTAAGGCAATAGAGGGGGAAAAGGTGCTAAGAAATTAGAATTAAAAGGGCTCAGTGATATTGGACAGTTTAGAAAGAGAAAGAAGCCAAAGGTAATACACAGGCTGAGATATTCATTATTGAAATAAGGAAGACAAAGTGTGAAGTAGACTTTATTTATTTTTTTTGAAGTAGACTTTAGACAGTGGGAATTGATGGAAAATATAATTGTTGAAATGTGTTGGAGATGCCTGTTGAAAATCCAAGTAGAGTTGAATTGTTGTCATTTGTGTACATATGTCTGAAATTTAAGAGAACAATCTGGGCTGGAGATATATGTTTGAGAGACAATCACATGGGAGCAGTGGTATGCTGAAGCCTACTTGTAATGGCTCATGAGAGACTGTCAAATTTTCAAAGATTAGTGAGTTTGTTGTCAAACATAACAGTTATTAAAAATTAAGTTATATAAAATTATAATTAAATAAATTATATTAAAAACAAAGGTAAATACTCAAAACCCATCACTTCCTATTTATTTTATTATTATATATGCTCTTGAAGTTATTTAAATGTACCATATTTATATGGTGGAAATGTGATATAATGGTATGCTATTGCACATCTCTTCCCATCTCTGTATGCATTGATATCATGTTGATAACTTGAAAACTGCCAAAGTGGAAATATTTACATAAGGGAAATTAGCAAACACTACATATAAATCAGTAAGTTTTTTCCCTCAGAGCCAGTGTTTAAATATTTACTAGTGCATCACTGCATGGGAGCCATTAACATAGAGGCAGGAATTAAAAATATGTGAATGGATGTGATCCCCCAGGTAGAGTACGGGGTGGGATGGGGAGAGGGGTAAGGAGTTGTATTGGGAAAAGAAGCTTCAAAACCTTAAGTCAGAACCCCCCAGTTGTCCTCAGACCAGTAAAAAGGAGGAAAGTTACACTTTTCCCACTATATCACTAAGGCACATGGTCAGGAAGGTCAAGTGTTAGCAAATTAGGTTAATCTGTTTCCTAGAGACAAGTCTGAGAGTGAGAAATGAGCAAGTTACCTGGGGGGGGGAATCATGGGGTGCCTGGGTGGCTCAGTCAGTTAAGCATCCAGCTCTTGATTTCGGCTCAGGTCATGATCTCAGGGTCTTGGAATCAAGCCCCAATGTCGAGTTCTTCACTCAGTGGGGAGTCTGTTTCTCTCCTTCTCCCTCTCCCTCTGTCCCTCCCCCCCACTTATGCTCTCCCTCTCTCTCTAAAATAAATAAGTGAATAAATCTTTAAAAAAAATCCCACCCAAATATGTGGAATTTAAGAAAAAAACAGATGAACATAGGGGAAGGGAAGGAAAAATAAAATAAGATGAAATCAGAGAGGGAGACAAACCATGAAAAACTCTTAACTCTAGGAAACAAACTGAAGGTTGCTGGAGGGGAGGTGGGTGGGGAATGGGGTATCTGGGAGATGGGAATTAAGGAGGGCACTTGATGTAATGAGCACTGGGTGTTACATGCAACCGATGAATCACTAAACTATACCTCTGAAACTAATAATACACTATATGTTAATTAGTTAATTTTAAATTAAAAAAAATCCCACCCTGAAAGTGAAATCTTGTTAAGCTAAGCTATAAAAGAATAAGAATGCCTGTACTGCCTAATTGGGCAGCTGGGAAGAGTCTCCACATATCAAAAACAACTAACAATATGACTCCTTTATTCACAGATCTGTGTCTCCACGGGGATTTACTGAGCACCTTCTAGGTTCCAAGCTTAGTTTAAGGACTGTGAACACATAGTGGGTAATATGTTCAGGCAGGAAGTACTGGCAAATTGTGATGGTCAGAGAAATCTTTTAGGTTTTATTTTAATTACAGTTAGTTAACATACAGTGTTATATTAGTTTCAGGTGTACAATATAATAATTCAACAGTTCCATACATCACCCTGTGCTCATCATGACAATTGCACTCCTTAATCCTCATCACTTATTTAATTCATTTCCCCACTCACCTCCCCTCTGGTAACCATCAGATTGTTCTCTACAATTAAGAATCTGGAGGGGAGGAAAAAGATGGTGGAGGAGTAGGGGACCCTATTTCAACTGGTCCCTTGAATTGAGCTAGATATATACCAGACCATTCTGAACACGCATGAAATTACTAGAACTCATACAGCAATTCAGTAATGTGGCAGGATACAAAATCAATGCACAGATATCCGTTGCTTTCCTATACACTACAATGTAACTGTAGAAAGAGAAATTAGGAAATCAATTCCATTTACAATAGCACCTAAAACCATAAGATACCTTGGAATAAACCTAACCAAAGAGGTAAAAGATCTATACTTTAAAGACTATAGAACACTTATGAAGGAAATTAAAGAAGACACAAAAAGATGGAAAAATATTCCATGCTCTTGGATCAGAAGAATAAACATTGTTAAAATGTCTATGCTGCCCAGAGCAATCTATACTTTCAATGCCATCCCGATCAAAATACCAATGATATTTTTCAAAGTGCTGGAACAAACAATCCTACAACTGGTATGGAACCAGAAAAGACCCCGAATCACCAAGGAATTGTTGAAAAAGAAAAACAAAGCTGGGGGCATCATGTTACCTCAATGTGAGACAGGAATCCATCAAAATCCTAGAGGAGAACATAGGCAGTAACCTTTTCGACATCGGCCACAGGAACTTCTTTCAAAACACATCTCCAAAGGCAAGGGAAACAAATGAACTTTTCGGAGTTCATGAAGATAAAAAGCTTCTGCACAGCAAAGGAAATAGTCAACAAAACAAAGAGACAACCCACAGAATGGGAGAAGATATTTGCAAATGACACTACAGATAAAGGGCTGGTATCCAAGATCTATGAAGAACTTCTCAAACTCAACACCCAAAAAACAAATAATCAAGTCAAAAAATGGGCAGAAGACATGAACAGACAACTTCTCCAAAGAAGACATACAAATGGCTACCAGACACATGAAAAAATGTGGAAAAAAGGGAAATTCAAATCAAAACCACATTGAGATACTACCTTACACCAGTTAGAATGGCAAAAATTGACAAGACAAGAAACAACAAATGTTAGAGAGGTTGTGGAGAAAGGGGAACCCTCTTACACTGTTGGTGGGAATGCAAGCTGGTACAACCACTTTGGAAAACGATGTGGAGGTTCTCAAAAAGTTAAAAATAGAGCTACCCTATGACCCAGCAATTGCACCCCTAGGTATTTACCCCAAAGACACAGATGTAGTGAAAAGAAGGGCCATATGCACCCCAATGTTCATAGCAGCAATGTCCGTAATAGCCGAACTGTGGAAAGAGCCGAGATGCCCTTCAACAGATGAATGGATAAAGAAGATGTGGTCCATATATACAACGGAATATTACTCAGCCATCAGAAAGGATGAATACCCAACATTTGCATCAATATGGATGGAACGGGAGGAGATTATGCTAAGTGAAATAAGTCAAACAGAGAAAGACAATTATCATATGGTTTCACTTATTTGTGGAACATAAGGAATAGCATGGAGGACATTAGGAGAAGGAAGGGGAAAATGAAGAGGGGGAAATCAGAGGGAGAGATGAACCATGAGAGACTATGGACTCCAGGAATCAGACTGAAGGTTTTAGAGGGGGTTAGGGGATGGGTGAGCACAGTGATGGGTATTAAAGAGGGCACGTTCTGCATGGAGCACCGGGTGTTATATGCAAACAATGAATCATGGAACACTACATCAAAAACTAAAGATGTACTGTATGGTGACTGACATAACATAATAAAAATTATAATTAAGACAAAAGAATCTCTTTCTTACTTTGTCACTCCCCTTGTCTCTTCTTTTTTTTTTTTTTTTTTGCCCTTCACTTGTTTGGTTTCTTGAATTCCACATATGAGTGAAATCATTTGGTATTTGTCTTCCTCTGACTGACTTATTTTGCTTAGCATTATACTCTCTAACTCCATCCGTGTCATTGCAAATGGCAAGATTTCATTCTTTTTCATGGCTGAATAGTATTTCATTGTATATATATACCACTTCTTCTTTATCTATTCATCAAACAATGGACACTTGGGTTGCATCCATATCTTGGCTATTGTAAATAATGCTGCTATGAACATAAGGGTGTCTGTATCTTTTTGAATTAGTGTTCTTGTATTCTTTGGGTAAATACCCAGTAGTGTGATTGCTGGATATTAACTATTTTTTAAATTTTGAGGAACCTCCATACTGTTTTCTCCAGTGGCCACACCAGTTTGCATTCCCACCAACAGTGCATGAGTTTTCCTTTTTATCCACATCCTCACCAACACCTGTTGTTTCTTGTGTTGTTAATTTTAGCTATTCTGACAGGTGTAAGGTGATATCTCATTATAGTTTTGATTTGGATTTCCCTGATGGTAAGGGATGATGAGCATCTTTTCATGTGTATGTTGGTCATCTGTATGTCTTCTTTGGAAAAATGTCTATTAATGTTTTCTGCCCACTTTTAAATTGGATTATTTGTTTTTTGGGCATTGAATTTTTAAGTTCTATATATATTTTGGATACTAGCCCTTTATCAGATATGTCACTTGCAAATATCTTCTCCCATTCCATAGGTTACCTTTTGTTGATTTTTTTTCCTTTGCTGTGCAGAAGATTTTTATTTTGATCAAGTCCCAATATTCTATTTTTGCTTTTGTTTCCCTTGCCTCAGGAGACATATCTAGAAGGAAGTTGCTATGGGCAATGCCAAAGAGGTTACTGCCTGTGTTCTCTTCTAGGATTTTTATGGTTTCGTGCCTCACATTTAGGTCTTTAATTCATTTTGAATTTATTTTTGTATATGGTGTAAGAAAGTGGTTCAGTTTCACTCTTTTGTATGTAGCTGACTGGTTTTCCCAACACCATTTGTTGAAGAGATTGTCTTTTTTCCATTGCATATTCCTTCCTGCTTTGTCAAAGATTCATTGACCATATAACTGTGGGTTCACTTCTGGGTTTTCCAATCTGTTCTATTGATCTATGTATCTATTTTTTTGCCAGTACCATACTGCTTTATCCACTACAGCTTTATGATATAACTTGAAGTCCAGAATTGGGATGCCTCCAGCTTTGCCTTTCTTTTTCAAGATTGCTTCATATATTTGGGGTCTTTTCTGGTTCCATACATATTTTAAGATTGTTTGTTCTAGCTCTGTGAAAATGCTGTTGGTATTTTGATAGAGATTGCATTAAGTGTGTAGATTGTTTTAGGTAATGTAGACATTTGAACAATATCTTCCAAACCCTGAGCCTGGAATGTCTGTCCATTTCTTTGTGTTGTCTTTAATTTCTTTCATCAGTGTTCTATAGTTTTCAGAGTACAGGTCTTTTGCTTTTTCAGTTAGGTTTATTCCTAGGTATCTTTTAATTTTGGGCGCAATTGCAAAAGGGATTTTTTTTCTTAATTTTCTTTCTCACTGCTTCAGTATTGGTGTATAGAAATGCAAAAGATTTCTGTACATTGATTTTGCATCCTGTGACTTTACTGAATTCGTTTATCAGTTCTAGTAGTGTTTTGGTGGAGTCTTTAGGGTTTTCTATATATAGTATCATGTCATCTGCAAATAGTGAAAGTTTTACTGCTTCCTTAGTGATTTGGAATTCTTTTATTTCTTTTTGTTGTCTGATTGGTGTGGCTAGAACTTCCAGTACTTTGTTGAATAAAAGTGATGAGAGTGTGCTTGTCTTGTTCCTGACCTTAGGGGAAAAGAGTCAGAAAAATCTTAAAGTATGTGGGGTTTGAGGTGGGCTTTAAACCTTAGTTAAGAAATACTTGGATGGAAAGAAGAGGGTGGAGATATTCTTCAAATAAAGTGTAACAGAAATAGGAAAGGCCCAGTGCCAGGAACAATACTTAGCCCTTAAGGAATTCTTACTCTATTCCAAGCATCATTCTAAGAGCTTTATGTACACTATCTCATTTAATCCTCAAAACAACTTAATGAGTTAGAGACTATTATCCCAAATTTACACAGTTGAGGAATCAAATTATTATCCCTATTTTACACAGGGAAGTGGCAGAAATAACATTTTGAATCCAGACAGTCTGCCTCCACAGCATACAATCTTTTCTTTTTAATATGTTAACTAATAATCTACCTAGCTCCTGGAATGTGCAAGGTATTTTAATGAGGGTATGTGCTGTTAGAGGCCCAACTAGGATACAGAGACCGGGAAGCCATGAAACAAGAGAGTATGATAAGTAAGGAGGGAGTCAACCTCAAAGTTTCTTGATTTCTAGAGATACTTGTAACAATTGTAGAATAAGAACAACAGATCTAGCTTTAACTCCAGAATCTGCCATTGATTAGTTATGTGACATAGGACAAAATCAGTGGTGGCCTCCATTTCCTAACCTTCCAAATGGCTATGTCAGTGCCATTCTGTAAGGTTGCTGTGAGGACTGATGAATAAAAATGTACAATATGTCTAGCACAGAGTAGAAAACCATTAATGGAGGCAATGACTATGACTACTTTATGACTTGTAGAGTTCTTAGCACAGCCTTCAGAATAATTATTTTAATGTTTTTAATGATTCTGCAAAGGCCCATCTAAATGGAATTTCTTATAAAAAATTCACTTTTTAAAATGATTTCTTCTCCTCATAGCTCATGGACTATTGGACATTCTAGAGTCTTGGGTTGCTGGTGCTTTTCAGTTGGCTTGAGTTAGGGAAATTGCCCCACATGTGGACACACCATTCCTAGGAGGTTGTGCTCCCTTAGGGGTGCTACCATCAGGCTGAGGACAGCTAGAAGGGAAAGAGGCTATATCCTCCTTACTTCTTTTCTTGATATCGGTCCATATATCACTGCTAGACTCTGGAGATGTCTGCATTGCTCAGTCTCTTTTATCAATGTCAGCCCAGTTCTGGGAAGATAGCAGTAAATAACCGTGAAACACATGGTCTGAGCATCTTGCTGGGACTCTGGCCTCTCCCCACTTCCTAGTACACCCTCTTTCCTCTCTAATGAAGTGTCCTTTTATTTTTGGATCTGCTAAGGAAACTCTTAACCTGCCTGATATCTTCCTGGAAATGCAGTTGTTAGAGGTGCATAATTGAAAGCATGACCAGGATTAGCTGCTATTTTCAAGAATCTTGAAACTGTAAATCCTAATAGTCAGGACCAAAAATTAGGGAGGGGAGGAGGAGCCAAACCTTTTACTTTTCACATGTCTTCAAATACCTTAATGGACAGCTGTCACCTAAAATAAAAAAAACCAAAGGGTTTTCTCTCTTCTAGTTTCTAAATGTCTGTCATGGGATCTGAGGGACTTCTTAAAGATGACTTATAACTGAAGTAGAATGGATTCCTCCCTCTGAGATTCTGTCTGCAACCTGTCAAGTAGGCCTCTGCTGACCATCTGCAAGAGGTGCCAGGGAAGTCACATTATTTCTTGCTCAGGCCCTAATAGCTGCCTCACCCAGGAGGCAAATGAACATAAATAGCCTCCAATTTCAGAATATTCTCTTTTCCTGTAGTGGTCCTAGGGCAAGTAATGCAAGTTAGGATAGGGCACATCAGGCCAAGTTGTCTCACCTTCACTACAGGGGTTCAATGATTCTTCTGGCTTTAGCTCTTTCCCATGGTTCCCTAGAGGGTAGTAGGCTCCCCAGAGTATCCATGGAGTTGGATTAAAACTGGGACAGGAAGAAAGGATGAAAATTAATGGCAGCTGCTTGGTCAAAACAATTCTTGGGCCCAACAGAGTATGCTAGAGGAGTCTAGACAGACATTCTTGACTCCTCTCTTTCTCTCACACCTCACAACTATTCTTCCCTTACAACTGGGTCTACCTTCAAATTTTCTCATAAATTGATCACTTTTTCATCACATTCACCACTACCACTTTGTTCTAAGCTACCATTCACTCACTGTGGTCTCTGTATTCACCCCCTTCTTTCTACCATTGCCCTTCTATCATCTCTTTTCCTTATAGCAGTCAAAGGAGTGCTTTTATTTCTCAGTTCAGATCATATCACTCCTGTGTTCCAAATCCTCCAATGACTAATCATCTCATTCAGAGTAAAAATCAAAGATCATACAATGGCTTACAAATCCCTGAATAGACCTTTTGCTCTATAACATCAGGCCCTACTATATTGCCTCATGCTCACTCTCTTCTAGCCACATTGGCTTCCTTACTGATCCTTGGACATAGCGAATGTGCCCCTGCCACAGGGGCTTTGTACCAGCTGTTTTCTCTGCCTGGAAAAAAAATCTTCCCCCAAATATTTAAATAATTAACCCCTTCACCTTTTTAGATATTAATAAAAATAATGCCCTTTCAGTGAGATCTTCCCTGATTGCTCTATTTAAAGTAGCAACTACCCCTATACTCCTTTTGCCTTTTCTGTGTTTTATTTTTCTTATAGTACTTAGCAACTTTTAATATACTACATTTATTTCATTAATTTGTTCCTAATCCATCTCTTCCCTACAATATATGATGTATTAGTGTTTTTAAGATTTTATTCACTTATTTGTCCAAGAGAAAGAGAGTGAGAGAGAACACAAGCAGGAGGAGTGGCAGGCAGAGGGAGAAGAAGGCTCCCCACTGAGCAAGGAGCCCAGTGCAGGACTTGATCCCGGGACCCTGGGATCATGACCTGAGCTGAAGACAGATGCTTAACCAACTAAGCCACCCAGGTGTCCCAGGGCAAGTATTTTTTTTTAAAACTGTATATCTCCAGCACCCAGCAAAGGGCCTGGCATTAGTAGGTGCTCAATAAATATTTGTTAAGTGAATTTTCTTAAAGGATGCCCATAGTTCACCTCTTACACTGTTGGTGGGAATGCAAGCTGATACAGCCCCTCTGGAAAACAGTATGTAGGTTCCTCAAGAAGTTAAAAATAGACCTACCCTATGACCCAGCAATTGCACTATTAGGTATTTACCCCAAAGATAAAAATGTAATGATCCGAAGGGGCACATGCACCCCAATGTTTATAGCAGCAATGTCCACAATAGCTAAACTGTGGAAAGAACCCAGATGTCTACCAACCGATGAATGGATAAAGATGTGGTGTATATATACCCACATATATACACAGTGGAATATTACTCAGCCATCAGAAAGGATGAATACTTACCATTTGCATCGATGTGGATGGAAATGGAGCATATTATGCTGAGCAAAATAAATCAGAGAAAGAAAATTATATGGTTTCACTCATATGTGGAATATAAGAAGGAGAACAGAGGATCATAGAGGAAGGGAGGGAAAACTGAATGGGAACTCTGCAGAGAGGGAGACAAACCATGAGAGACTCTTAACTATAGGAAACAAACTGAGGGTTGCCAGAGGGGAGGTGAGTGGGGGAATGGGGTAATTGGGTGATGGGCATTAAGCAGGGCACATGATGTGATGAGCATTGGGTGTTATATGCAACTGATGAATTATTGAACTCTATATCTGAAACTAATTATGTACTATATGTTGGCTAATTGAATTTAAATTAAAAAAAATTAAAAATGCCTGTGGTTCAGAAAAATGTTCCTTTCCCAAGTTGAGTTTTAGTTTCCCCCATTAATAACATAAGAGGTTTGGAATGGGTGGTCTCTCATGTCTTTTGCATCTCTGTGAAGAAGTCTAGAGATGTGGGTAAAAGCACAGTCTCTGGAGGCAGATTTCTTAGGATTCTTTACCTACTACTTTGAGACAAATTACTTCACCTTTCTGGGCATCTTGGTTTTCTTACCTGAAAATGAAGATGATAAAAATAGACCCTGTCTCCAAAGGTTGCTCTGGAAATTAAATAAGATCATCTATATAAGTGCTTTAACACAAATCATGGCAGTCAATAAATATTAACTATTGCTTTTAGGGTGATGATTAGCAAGTAGGCACATTAACAGCCTTCCTTAGGCTCAAAACCAGCTTTGATAGCTGATGGCATAAAAAAAGCAAAACAGCCTCCATAATAATAAACTCACCTGAGGTTCATATGCAGCTCATATGCGACTCATATGCATACAGCTGGTCTCTTCCCCTTCCCCCACCCCATTACTAAGGCAGAAGAACAGCTTGTTCCCTTGTAACCTGATGTCCCTGGATAAGAAGGAGGGGGAGAGAGGCAACGTGTGATTGCCATGGCCACCCGCTGCATCTCAGATTCCACAAAGAGAAGCAGGGCATGGGGGCTTATTCAAAATCACCCACACACCTGACCATGAGTGGTTTCAACCCAGGGTGTGTGGAATACATGTGGTCCCGGTGTCAGAGGCTCATCCCAGGGTTTCTGCTAAGAGGGGAAAGGATGATGTTCAAAGCCATCATCAGCAAACATGATTCAGACAACTAGCCTGGTCTTTGGGGCCAGAGGTGCGTGGGCTTGCCAGAGAAAGAGGTTGTGAATAGGTTACCAGAATGTAAACTAGAAAAGGTAACCAATGAATAAGCCTAATAGTAATGATGGTAATATTAATAATAGCTTACATTTCTTGTGTACCAGGTGCTTTATACATGCTTTCATTTAATTCTCCAGTGAACTCAGTAATTCTCAACCTTAGCTACATATTAGAGAACTTTAAAAACAATATCTGTACCCAGCCTTTACTGTACCAATTAAATCAGAATTTCTGGCAAAAAATTTTTTAATTTTCCCAGGTAATTATAATGTATACCCATGGTTGAAAACCACTGCATGAAGGGTATATATATAAACAATTTTACAAGTGAGAAAAATTAAGTTCAGAAAATTTGCACCAGGTCACCCAGTTAAGAACGAGCACTAGGATACACAGCTTTGAATTCAGTACTACACAATGTGTGCCACAAGAAGAAAGCTTGCATTCAGGACTTGGGACCAGAACTCCATTTTAACAGGACAGGTGCATTGTAATGGGGCCAGGTGTGGTTTGGGATGAGCCTCTTGTACCTCATAAGCATCCTGAGTTTAAGTATGGGATGCCATATTCCAGAGACCGATCAAGTAATACCATAAGTAACTGCCGCTGTTTTGGGACTTCCTGCCTCAGTTAAAATACCTGCCTTGGTGGTAAATATAACAAAGTTATCCAGCTGCCATTGCCCCTCCCCTGTTTCCTTTGCCCATCCAATCCAAGCTTCATGCAACAGCATCAGTATCATTAGATGATTATTTCCTTAATCATGGTGTGTATACCACTTGAGGTTCACGATGATTTAGAAAGTAAATGGTGAGCATTTTTAAAATTTCAATAGTTATGTAGTCATCTTAATATATGTCAGGAATATATTTTATATATACATTAGGAATATATATTTTTATATATCCAATACATACAACCCATAATTTCACAAATATTGCTTAGAACAAGACTAAATTGATTTAAAATATTGAAAATGACTTGAGTTAAAGAAAAATATTATGCAAATAATCAATGAAGGTGATTAGCACAAAAGTAGGGCTCCAAAATTCAGAACATGAGAGATGAATGGCCGAAGAGGAAAAAACACTGTTTAGGGTCATTCATTTGTTCACTCAATCATTTATTCACTCAAAAGGCATTTTCTGAATAACAAGTATGCACCAAGAATCATGTTAGACACAATATAGATGAATAAGAAATGGTTCTTGTCTTCAAAGAGTTCACATAAAAGTAAATATACAGTGGCAATTCAATATAAATAAGCATAGAGCATAGTAGGAATTAGAAGGGTGGCCAGGTTATGGAGACATGGACAGAGATTTCCAAAAAGAGGTGACTTAGCCATGTAAATGGGAGAGGGAGAGGAGGCCAAATTAGGGCAGTAGGAACAAAGCATAGATGTGAGAAACAGCAGGGTGTAAATGTGTAATGGTTGGCTGAGAGAGGGGGAGGAGGATGATGGAGGGAATATTCAGTTATTAGAGCAGAAGATACAAGATGGAGAAATGGAGGGAGAAGGCTGGAAAGATCTGCTGAGACTTGATTATTGTACTCCATGCAAAGGGGTTTGAGTCTTATTCCTTGGACAGGCTTGGCTTTGTTCCTGGGAGAGAAGCTAGATAGTCAAATTCTAGCTCAGCTACTTTTTTTTTTTTTTTTAACAGTGTGTCAGTGGGCAAGTTACCCTAATCTTTCTGAGCTTCAGTTTTTTCATCTGTCAGGTGGGAAAATTAGTAGTACTACTTTCTTAGCATTAATTGTAGAGGGTTAAATGATACCTCATATATAAATCACTTTTCAAGGTGCTTGGCATACAAGGTAAGTCCTACTCTGACTGTTCTTCCCTGGTTTTCCTCTTTAGAGAGCAGCATGTGTTTATAATATGAGCCTGTCTGTATTACTCTCTCATTTCATCTCCATATTCAACAAACTTTTAAAGAACATCTGCCATGTAGCAGACCTTTTACCTATTTTATTTCACTTAATTTGCACAACAGTTCCTGATGACAGAATGGCTGTATGATGAAAAGTCAAGTGAAAAGGGCAGGGCTGCCACACTACCCTAACTTCGACTAAAGCAGCTATGCTTTGCTTTTTCCAAACACTTAAGGTGCAATGGGTGCCACATTTCTTTTTTTTTTTTCTTTATAGCTAAAAACCATGAAGAACTATTTTCCCAAATATGTGGGAGGAAAAGGAGCTAAAGACATACGGTCTATGTGCTAGGAATTTGCTCCAATGATCTCTGCTAGCCTGTGAGTCTGGAGGTGTTGGTATTTTTCAGAATTTTGTTGTTTTGTCTCTCCATATTCTTTTTTTTAATTTGGTAAAAAACACATAACATAAAATTTACCTTCTTAACCATTTTTAAGTGTACAGGCCAGTAGTGTTAAGTATATCCACACTTCTGTGAGATAGATCTCCAGATTATTTTTTAATCAAGTAAAATACTATATGAGTATGTTCATATTGTGATAATTTACTGGTGTGTAAACTTAAGATTCATTTACTTTTCTGTGTGTTATACCTCAAGAAAATATTTTTCTTTTTTTAAGTGATAATATTGAACAAAACCTCAGTGTCTCTCAGTTAACTTATTGGTAAATAATCCAGCTGGCTCTTCAAATGGGAGATGATGTTAAGTTTCTTAAATGTAAAGCAAGAACAATATTTTCTAAAATGTTCTATACAATTTAGAAGAGGGAAGAGATTTGTTCAGTGCTAAGACATCCTAACTAGCATAAAAGAGAATACAGAGCTCTTCTGGTCGAGATAAGACTCATTCTCCCTACTCCTACTTACTAGGTACAAATATAAATCCTGGAAATAAAACTCTTTGTTCTTGTGGTGCTTGAGACTCCCTTCTCCACTGAGAGGCACTGGATAGCCAGGGAGCCTACTGCAAGCAGGATCCCTCCAGAACAAGTGACCTATCCTGGAAGCTTCTTTGTGTCCAATGGTCTGAGAATTCCTTCCCCCACACAGACTGGCCAGGCTGCCCTGGGAGGAGGGATCCTGCCACAACAAGCGGCCAAATGCAGAACATGTTCTTCATTGGAGACTCCCTTTCCCCATCTAGAGGCACCACACAACCTAGCCTGAGGAGGCACCTTCTGCCTCCACAGGCAGACCAGCACAGACCAGTGGGAGCCCCAGAGGCACCAGATAGCCTAAGCAGATCAAAGCACAGCAAAGGCTCTGAAAATTAAACTGTTACTGAAACCACAGCACATAAAATTAGGACAGGATCTATGTGCTAAACCTAAACAAGGAGACTGCCTGCTAAAATAGAGGATTTATATAGAACTAAAGTTTCCTAACACAATAGCCAAAATATTCAGGATACATTAAAAAATCACCTGTCATACCAAGAACCAGGAAAATAACTCAAATGAGAAAAAGACAATCGAATGACGCCAACACTGAGATGAATCATGTTGGAATTATCTGACAAAGATTTTTAAAGAAGCCATTATAAAAATGCTTCAATGAGCAATTATGAACATGCTAGAAACAAATGAAAAATAGAAAATCTCAGCAAAGAAACAGAAGTTATAAAAAAGAGCAGAATGCAAACTGAAAAGTATATTAACAGAAAGAAAAAAAAAAACCTCCCGGTAATTATGTTGAATGAAAAAAAGCCAATCCCCAAAAGTTACATACTGTATGATTCCATTTATTTAAAGTTTTTGAAATGACAGTATCACAGAAATTGGGAACGGTTTACTGATTGTCAGGGCTTAGGGTTTTAGTTCAAGGGAGGGTTGCTGCAAAGATAAAGAGCAAGGTATTAGGATATTAATTGGGTAGTGTGTTGCCCTGCCACGCACGTAAAAATTTCATTTAAAAAATGGGGGTATCCAATGCCACAGAAAGCTTGAAAAATATCAATCCTGATGATGGTGAATATCCATTTTGACTGTAGTTTACTCTTCCTAGTGGATGTTTAATTGTTCAGCTTAGGTTCTAAGTTGAACAGCCTGGGTCTCCAGGATCCTGAAACAGAGATAAGTTGTTGGAGGAAATGCTGCACGCTTGGGGAGGAGTAAATTCAGAGGTAATCGTCAAAATATTTAACAATTGGTTTAACCTGGGCTCTAATCAATCAGAGGAGACATTAGTCCTAGAGCAAGGTTCCAGAAGCCCCTGTTGAGCTGGATCCTGGTGGAGACTAGGAGATACATAGGGGAGGCCCTAGGATAGTGGTGGAAGCAGTTGGAGAGCTTGAGTATTAAATAGCTATTTACTGGCAGGTATGAAAACATTTTAATATTTTTACAATCATTGTGGCTGAAATACTACATGCTGGCTTCGTATAAGCCCTGGATATATTTATCATTTTCTTCCACTCTGTTGGTTCTACTTGTTAAACGGTGTTTGCCACTATGAACAGTCCTAAGAGGATTTCTGAAAAACCATTTCCTATCCTGAAGTTAGGGTAGAATTTGTCTTTTTCTGGGGTCAGTTAAGCTCAGACAGGAACTTGCTAGGTGCTGAGGACCCTAAATATCCGCCTTTAAGGAGCTTGTACTCAGTGGGGGAGATTGATGTATAAATAGACAATGATCTGGAGTGTTATAAATGCTATAGAGGAAGGGATTCTTAAACCAGCCTGGGGTTGAGAGTCAAGGTTCAGAGTAAACTTCCTGAAGCAGATTGCTTGAACTGAGTTCTGAAGCATAAATAGAAATTATACAGATGAAAAAGAATAGGAGGCTGAGAAGAGGACACTGCAGGCAGAGAAAAAAGCATGGTGTGAACAGGGAATTCTTTTTTTTAAAATTTAATTTAATTTTATTATATTATGTTAGTCACCATACAGTACATCATTAGTTTTTGATGTAGTGTTCCATGATTCATTGTTTGCGTATAACACCCAGTGCTCCATGCAGTACGTGCCCTCCTTAATACCCGTCACCGGGCTAACCCATCCCCCCTCCCCCGACAAAACCCTGTTTGTTTCTCAGAGTCCATAGTCTCTCATGGTTCATCTCTCCCTCCGATTGCCCCCCCTTCATTTTTCCCTTCCTTCTCCTAATGTCCTCCCTGCTATTCCTTATGTTCCACAAATAAGTGAAGCCATATGATAAGTGAAATAAGTCAAGCAGAGAAAGTGAATTATCATATGAACAGGGAATTCAGAGCATAGGTCTTTGTTGATAGAGCATGAGATGAAGGAAAGGAGTTGTTGAGGCCTAGTTTGTGGAGTGCTTGAATGGAATGGAAAGAGCTTGGAATTTATCCTGTAATTGATGGGGTGCCATGGAAGAGTTTTAAGTAGTGTATTAACATAACCATATTTGTATTTAGGAAAAATCAGTCTTGTTATTAAGACCACTACATTGCACCTTGTGAGTAATGTTACTTGGAGTTATGAAATGTGGTAGCCCTGTTTTGCAGCATTATGAAGGATGGGTTTGAAAAAGGTAAGACTAGAAGCAGGACAAACTTTTAAAGAGAACTATTGCAATATTCCAGACCAAAGATAATGAGGATCTGAAATAATAGCAGCAATGGAGATAAAAAAATAATTCAAGGAAATAATTTCAAGGAAAAGAAAGTTTAGGTGACAGGACTTGGCAGGACTGGATGTAGAGAGGAGGTGAAATGAAGGATGGCTCTCAGGATTCCGGGTTGGGTGACCAGACGTTACCATTGACTAAAGATAAAAGATCAGAGAGAATATTAGGAAGACTGACAGAGGTGGAGGTGTCTAGTAGGCAGTTGGATATATGTCAGAATGTTAAGCAGGACTAGCCACATCATTTGCAAGTCTTAGTGCAAAATTAAAATGTGAAGCTATTTGGGGGCACCTGGGTGGCACAGTTGGTTAAGCATCTGACTCTTGGTTTTGACTCAGGTCGTGATCTCAGGGTCATGAGATCTAGCCCTGCTTCAAGCCCTGCGCTCAGCATGGAGTCCGCTTAAGACTCTCTCTCCCTCTCACTTTGCCACCCAACCCTGCTCTCTCTCTCTCTCTCTCTCTCTCTCTCTCTCTCTCTCTCAAGTAAACAAATAAATCTAAAATAAAATAAAATGTGAAACCACTTGTTCAAAAATTATTAAAAATTTCAAGGCAGTGACAGCAGAGCATTAAACCAAGCACAAGGCTTTTTCTAAACATGGGGTCCTGTGAACCAGCACAGAGTTCATGCCCATGAAACCAGTCCTGAACTTAGCAGAGAAGTCAGAGTGGTAAGTGTGGATTTGGGAGTCGTTGGCATATAGATAGTCTTTTAAAATAATAAGAGTGGGGGTGCCTGGGTGGCTCAGTCATTGAGCATCTGCCTTCGGCTCAGGTCATGATCCTGGGATCCTGGGATCTAACCCTGCATTGGGCTCCCTCCTAGGCAGGAAGCCTGCTTCTTCCTCTCCCACTCCCCCTGCTTGTGTTCCCTCTCTCGCTGTCTCTCTCTCTGTCAAATAAATAAAAATCTTTAAAAAAAATAAAATAGTAAGAGTGGATGAGATTATCTAAAGAGCAGAGCGTTGAGGATAAATTCCAGGGAATGCCAACAGTTAAAAAATAGAAGAAAGAAAGCCCTTGATGGTGACTGTGTAGGCGAGCAGTAGAAGTTAAAGGAACAGATTTTGGAGCCAGACTGCCTAGGTTCAAATTCCACCTCTGCCACTTAGCTTAGTGACCTTAGGTGCTTTCATTACTTTATTTCTAAATATGCTGGCAATAGTATCTATTGTATAACGTTGTATGAGGATTAAGCAATTTAATATATGTAAATGTTTAGACTTACCTAGGATGTAGAATATATATATATTATATAACATAATATATATTATTGTTAGTTATAAAATGTATTTCTTCTTAGTGGTGGTAATAGAAGCAAAAGGAAACAGGAAAGAGCAGTGTTTTGGAAGCCAAAGGAGAGATTTAAAGAAACTGGAAAACTTATCAAATACAATAAAAAGGGCCAAAAAGATGACACCTGACACTTAGCTATTGGACTTGACAATTAGGAAGGAGATCATTGTTGAACTTATATCAGGGCAGTGAGACGAAGTATGAAGACCAGATTTTGACTGAGAAATGAACATGAATAAATTGTGTGTGTGTGTGTGTGTGTGTGTGTGTGTGTGTGTGTGTGTGTATAAATTAACCTTTTAAAGTTTGTGAAAGGAAGAGATGGGTGGAAGGGCAAAAAGAAGAAGGAAAAAAAGAGGTGGGGCATACTAGATTGTTTTAGGGTATTTACAGAATGAAGCAGTGGAATGAGGGTGGTTGAAGATGTTGGAGAAAGAGGAATAATTAGTGGTGAAAGGACACAGAGGACACAGAAGAGATGTCTTATCCTTGAGGCTAGAGGGAAAAAGGCAAGGATGAGTGTAGATGTGGATGCATTTACCAGTAAGGAAGTGGCAAGCTGTGAGAGTTTATATCAGATAGCATCCACTTTTTTTCTTTCCAAAAATTTTAAAATAGTGAAGTGTAAGTATCATACAGTAAAGTGCATAAGTCATATAGCTCAATGAATGATCACAAAGTGAATACACATGTGTAACCATCACTCAGAATAAGAAATAAAACAATGTCAGCACCCAGGAAGGGTCTCCTACCTGTATCCCTTTCTACTGCACATCCCTCCACCCTGCTAAAAGAAAAATATGATGTGACTTTTGTGGTAGTCACTTCCTAGCACTTTATAATTTTAGCACCTATGTGTGCATCCCTAAGCACTACAGTTAAATTTTGTTTTGAAATATATATGATTGGAATAGTATACACTATCTTCTTTTGTCTCTGACTTCTCTTGTGCAAGATTACATTTGTGAAATTTATCCATGTTGTTTTGTGTACTGTAATATTTTTATTTTCTTAGCTAAATAGTAGTTTACTATATGAATACAGAAAAGTTTATCCTTCCACACTGAAAGAAATTTAGATTGTGTCTAGTTTTTGGCTGTTATGAGTAAAGCTATATGTCATTTTTGTGTATTTTCACACATTTCTTTTTAAAAAATTTTTATTATGTTATATTAATCACCATACATTGCATCATTAGTTTTTGATGTAGTGTTCCATGATCACACATTTCTGTTCCATTTATTACCCGGGATAAAACTTTTGGGTTATAGTGTAAATATATCTTCTATTTTAATTGGTAATGCCAGACTGTTTTACAAAGTGCTTGTGCCAATTTACATTCCCATCAATAGCATATGAAAGTTACTGTTGATCCACATCCTTTCCTATATTTGGCATTTGTCATACTTTTAAATTTTAATATAGATGGGTGTACTTTTATGTTTATTGATCATTTGGATTTCCTCCTTCGTGAAGTGACTTTTCAAGTCTTTCATTTTTCTATTGGGCCATCTGTCTCCTATTGATGTGTAGGAAATTTCTTTCTATCTATCTATTATCATCTATCTATCATCTATCAATCATCTATCATCTACCTATCATCTATTATCCATCATCTATCTATCATCTACCTATCATCTATCTCTTTTCTGAATACAAGTTCTTTATGGATTATATGTTTTGCAAATATTTTCTCCCCATTCCAAGTGTATGAATATTCTCCTATAAAATTTTTAAAAGGTTTCTAGTTTTGCCACTTGCTTTTAGGTTTTTAATCAACTTGGTGTTCGTGTGAAATAAGCTCCCATCTGATTTTGTGTCCCATATGAATACCTTATTCCTCCAGCACCATTTATTAAAAAAAAAACCTTTCTTCATCCACCACTTTGTAGTGCCATTTTGTCATAAAACAAGGGTCTACTTATGTAAGAGTGCTTTGTGTGTTCTAGTGTGTCTCATTGTTTTAATTGGTTTACTTGCCTATACTTGTGTCAGTACCTCACTGGCTTAAATGACAATAGCTCTATACTAAGTCTTGGTATCTAGGAAGTCTTCCCACATCATTCTTTTATGTTAAGAGTGGTTTGGATATTTTTGGCCCTTTGCATTTCCACAGATACTTTAGAATCAGGGTGTCAATATCTGAAATACACCCACCAAAAATCCTGTTGGGATTCTTTTGGGATTTCAGTGCACCTAACAGATCAGTTCGGGGAGAATTGACATCTTTGCAGGTGATGCAGTTAATGAATATGGTGTATCTCTCCTTCATAAGGATTTTCGTTGTGTCTGTCTCAGTTTATTGGGGCTGCTATAATAGAATACCATAGGCTGTGTGGCTTATAAACAACAGAAATTTATTTCTCATAGTTCTGATGTCTAGGAAGACCAAGATCAAGGCTCTAACAGATTCAGTGTCTGGTGAGATATCACTTCCTGGTTCATAGGTGGCTGTCCTCCCTCTGTGTTCTCACATGGCAGAAGGGGCAAGAAGCTCTCTGGGACTTCTTTTATAAGGACACTAATCCCATTCACGAAGGCTCCACCCTCATGATCTTACCACTTCCCAAAGTCCCCACCTCCTAATACCATCACATTAGGGATTACATTCCAACATATAAATTTTGGAGGAACCCATTCAGTTCCATAACAATACCTCCCAATTAATTTTCATAATTTTCCCTAAAGTGTTATCACACATCATTTGTTAGGTTGGTTACTATGTCTTCAGTATTTTTTGATGATGTCATAAGGGTATCTTCTAAGAATTTTGTTTTCTAACTCTTTGTTGATGGAATATAGAAATGTAATCGATTTTGGGGTTTTATTTTTTAATGTAGATACAGTAAAAGTTACTATTTTTGGAGTGGTAGGGGTGGGAGGGATGGAGTGGCTGGGTGATAGACATTGGGGAGGGTATGTGCTATGGTGAGTGCTGTAAATTGTGTAAGACTGATGAATCACAGACCTGTACCTCTGAAACAAATAATACATTATATGTTAAAAAAAAAAAGATAGTAGGAACAGAAAAATGAAGGGGGGGAAATTGGAGGGGGAGACGAACCATGAGAGACTGTGGACTCTGAGAAACAAACTGAGGGTTCTAGAGGGGAGGGGGTGGGGGGATGGGTTAGCCTGATGATGGGTATTAAAGAGGGCACGTACTGCATGGAGCACTGGGTGTTATATGCAAACAATGAATCATGGAACACTACATCAAAAACTAATGATGTAATGTATGGTGATTAACATAACATAATAAAATAAAATTTAAAAAAGTTACTATTTTTGGTGTACATTTCTATGAGTTTTGACAAATGTCTAACCACCACCACAATGAAGATACAGAACAACTCCGTCAACCCCCAAATATCCTTGAGCCTCTTCTTTGTAGTTAAATCTTCCTCCCTGACATTTAACCTCTGTCACTAAGTAATCCATTCTCCATTCCTACAGTCATGACTTTTTCAGAACATTATATGTGGAATTGTACAGTATGTAACCTTTTAAATCTAGTTCCTTTTATGTATTAATAGTTTCTTCTTTTTTATTGATGAGTTATATTCCATTATATGGATGTACTACTGTTTGTTTATCCATTAAATATTTGAGATAGAGTTGGGTTGTTTTCAGTTTTTGGTAATTAAGAATAAAGCTGCAATAAAGAGTTGTATACAGATTTTTGTGTGAACATAAGTTTTCATTTCACTTAGGCGATTATCCAGAAGTGGAATCCCTGGGTTGGTGGTAAGTGAATGTTTAACTTAAAAAAAAATTGCCAAAATGTTTCTCAAAATAACTGTATCACCTTTTTATTCTCACTAACAATGTATAAAAGTTCTGGTTGCTCTGTAGCCTTGCACTACTTGGTATTGTGAGTTTTTAAAATTAGCTGTTCTAATAGGTGTAGAGTAGTATTTTAATGTGGTTTTAATTTGCATTTCCCTAATGACTATTGGTATTGAGGTTTTTTTCACTTTGCCAAGGACCTTTATAGAAAAGTTGCCAAGGTAGTGCAGAGAGTTCCCATATCTCCCACACCCAGTTTCCTCTATGATTAACATCTTACATTAATAAGGCACATTTGTCACAATTAATGACCTAATAGTAACACATTGTTATGAAGTAAAATTCTTACTTTATTCAGATTTCCTTAGTTTTTGCCTAATGTCTTCTTTGGTCCCAGGATACCACCTAGGATACATTTTTTTCAGTCATCATGTCTCCATAGGTTTCTCCTGGTTGTGATAGTTTCTTAGATTTTCCTTGTTTTTGATGATCTTGTCCATTTTGAGGAGTACCGCTCAGATATTTTATAGAGTGTTCCTCAATTGGGATTTGTCTGATGTTTTTCTAATGATTACATAGAAGTTTAGTTTTATTTCTTCCTTTACATTCTGTATGCTTTTTATTTCTTTTTCTTGCATTATCGCACTAATTAGGAATTCCAATAAGATGTTAAATAGGAGTGGTCAAAATAAGGATGCTTGTCTTTTTTGTGGTCTTAAAAGCATTCAATCTTTTATAAGTATGATTTTAGCTATAGATGCACTTTATTAAGACATGAGTCTATGCCATCTTGTGGATCAAAGTCCCTAGACTGTTTGCATTTAATGTAACTATTGATATGTTAAGGCTTAAGTCTTTCATTTTTTTTAAGTCTTTCATTTTCTGTATGTGTGTATGTTCTGTTTGTTCCCTCTGCTCTTCGTTTCTGCTTTCTTTTTCCTGCTTTCCTATGGGTTATGTCAATATTTTTTAGAATCCCAGTTTGATTTATCTAGTATTTTTTAGTACATCTCTTTATATAGAATTTTTAGTGGTTGATGTAGGTATTACATTATACATACATAACTTATCAAAGTCTACACGTTGTGTAGACATTTTATTAGTTTGAATGCATTATAGAAAACTATTTCCTTTTAAATTCTTATACCTTCCCCATTTATAATATAATTTTATCAAATATTTCCTCTATATACCTTGAGAATTACACCAGACAATATTCTAATTTTTATTTCGATCATAAAATGTAATTTTGAAAACTCAAGAGAAAGAAAGTCTATTGCATTTACCTATCATTTTATTCTTCCATTCTTCTTTCTTCTTGATGTTTCAGGTTTCCTTTTTTATCATTTATGTTTCAAGAGCTTCCTTTAGACAGAGCATAGTTCTACTTGTGGACAATTCTCTTAGTTTTCTTTCATCCAAGAATCTCTTGATTTCTGCTTCATTCCTGAAGGCTATGTTCACTGGATCTAAAGCTAGGCCTGTGATTTTCCTTTCTTGTCATTTCATTGTCTTCATTTTCCTTTGAAGTAGGACTCAAAGTCCTTACAGGGCTGCAGATAGCACAACTAAAGATATAATTTCCCCTGTATTCTATGTTGTGTTATAGGATGGCCATTCTCATATGAGAAAGTGCCTCTGGAGATGTGCAAGGTGCTATTTCTCAGTCCATTGCTGGAAAGAAGAGGGTTTGGAGGGGCTTGATAAGTATGTATGGTGGAGATTTGAATAGGTACTGAACAAATAGAAGAGAAAGCTGACAAGTAAAGAGATAGCTGAGTGATGCTAAGGGCCCAGGTGAGAAAAGAAGCCATCTGTTTGTGGTGGCTTCAATTGGCTGTGTGGTTTTCTTTAACAGCCTGGAATAGAGAGTAACTGGAAGCAGAAGTGAGATGATACATTTAAGGAAAGCTTTTGAAGTTCGCTCTTGTATTTCTTCTAATTGTCACAGTGCCTACATTATCAACCCCTTCACTACAGAAATCAGTGAAAACATCCCAAACTGGAGTTACCAGTGTCTGTGGATATATTAGAGTATATCAGGGCAGCAAAAACTCTGCTTGGTTGAGTGGGAGGTTGTTTAAAATAGATGGGGACTACCTCATTGGATATTCACTCTTCATACCTATCAGATCTCCAAGGCTGGTAGATTACAATCTGGGAGCATTGTCTCCTCACAGTGCTGCTTCTTTCAAAGAGTTTCAAGATGAAAACTTGATCATAGTAGTTGCTTATGGAGTGGCAGCAAATGGGAATGATTAATAGGTTCTGTGGTACCTAGTGCTCTTTTCTCCCCATTCTTCAAACACATTTTGGCTGACACAGACTAGGAGAGATAAGACCTATATATGTATATGTACGTACAAACACACATGCACACACATTATAATAAAATTTAAGAATATCAAAGCTCCCAGATAGAAAAATAAAATTCTCTACAAAGGAAATTAAATTGATAAGATTTCTTATTAGCAAATTTGAATACAAGAAGACAACTGAGTGATATTTTAAAGATTGGACCTATAATGTTTAAAAGAACTTGAACTTATAATTTTATTTTCATCCACTTTTCATTTAAATGTAATAAAATATAAAAATATTCTGGAACATGTATTGTCTCAGAAAGTTTGGCACACATTGCCCACAAAGATCTTTGTTGGAGACAATTTTGGAAGAGGTGTTCAGATGAGAAGAGAAAAAAGATGCTGCAAGAGATATAAAAGTAAGAGTGATTAAATATGGTATAATTTATTGCTGATGTGAAAAATTTAAAGATACTGGGCAGAAAAGAAGAAAAAGCTTACTATGTAGTAACCCAGAACTAAATTTTTAAATATTATCAGGGAGATGTGATGAGACCCAAAGGGCATAAAAACATTTTCAAATAGTTATATTGTTAAGAGAAAAACATAAATACTGATAAATTGACAGAGTTAAATAAACATGGTTGTTAGGGGAAACCACAGTAAGAACAAAAATAGCACATGTAAATTTTAAACCAGAAGAAAATTCCATCTATCCTATAGAAAGCACGAAAGAAGAAAAGATAAATGAGTCAAAAAAAATTTCCAAGTGGATTTCCTCTAGGTGTTGAAAACATCCACTGTGTGGTCATGGGTAACAGTGGCTGAAGTGAAATAGAATTGAGGCATTCAACAGAACTGAGAAGCTAAGGTGCTGGGTGACATGTCTGCATGGATTCTGTTGCCAGAGATGAGAAATTGTATCTTCTCTCAAGACTCCTGTTTTTGGGTTTTCCTGTCCTCTACCTTCTTTGCCAATATCTATAATTTATGAGTAATAAAAAAAACATCTTTCACTAGAGGAGGTTGTATAGAAAGTAGAATCTTCAGGGGAGTACCAGGTCTCAGTTAAGGAATGACCAATGAAGAGGGGCAACAACAATATTTCTGTATATTTCCATGGGCTGAACTTGCTTTACTGTGCAACAGGGTTTCAGGGAGAGCTGTGGAAGGGTTTTAAAATGGGAAATTAATAATAGGAAGAGAATTGGATAAGGAGTTTATGATTAGAGTTGGAGAGTAGGAAGAAGGCGGGTCGTGGTGCTGGGAGGTGCTTGCCTTTGGGTGGTGTTTGGGGATTATAACCATGAAAAGTATAGATGAAATTGGTTGCCCACAAACTCTCCAACATTGCTAAACATTGTTTTGTACCCAAAATGAGCTGAGTTATTAAGTGGTAAACTACCTGATACTAGTACCCCCAGCACCATCACTCCTACTCCCTCACCCTAGCTAACTTGCTAAGTTCAAAGCAGTGATATAACCCCTCTGGCCCTGTTTCTCCTTCCATCTCTTTTCTTACTCTCCCATTTCCCACTTCTCTCTCACATCCCTATATCACATTACTACCTACTACTTTTTGGACAGTTAGGTAACTAGACCAGATATACTTACTGTACCATTGGTCAACTCATAGGACGTTAGACAAAGTTTGCCACCTTGTGGTTGGAAACCAAAATAACCAAGATGGGACTTGGGTAAAATAGATGTGACTTGAATTTGGGGTCTCATACTTGAGTGTGCATCAGAATCACCTAGAGGGCTTGTTAAAAGAGTGTTGGATCCCATCCCCATTGATTCTGATTCTCTAAGTCCGGATCGAGACTCAAAAACTTGCATTTCTAACATGTGCCCAGGAGATGCCGCTGTTGCTGCTTCAAGGACCACAGTTTGAAAACTGCTTTAGACAAACCTCATTCAGGATAGGCAGACTTCCATTTTGGCCATCCAACACTGGTAAAATTAAAGTTTGGACTTAGATCTAGTTAACTCCAAAATACATTAGTTTTTTGCTACACTATTATTAGGAAATGCAAGTGATACTGCTTGGGCAGCAGTCTGGTTTGTATTCTGTGTCTCTGGGAAAGGATAACTACCTACTAGAGGAAGGAATGGTATATATTCTTCCTTCATGGATTAGATTTACCATGGTATAATTAACAATTCCCCTACTGTTGGACATTTAGGTTGCTTCCAAATTTGCACAGTTATTAAAAATTTTATTTTTTTATTTTTATTTTTTAAAAATATATTTATTTATTTATTTGACACAGAGAGAGATCACAAGCAGAGGAACAGCAGAGGGAGAGGGAGGAGCAGGCCCCCCCACTGAGCAGGGGCTCGATCTCAGGACCCCGGGATCATGACCCGAGCCAAAGGCAGCCTCTTAACTGACTGAGCCACCCAGGCGTCCCTATTAAAATTTTAAAGTGAACTTCTTTGTTCATAAACCCTTCTCTTGCTATTTACTGATCACCTCTGATAGAATAACTTTGATACATTTTTATGTTGTTAACAGTCTCCCTTCTCATGAGGGATGAGAATAGGTGGGGGTAAAGGGGATGTGGGAACTAAGAATCCTATTCCACCAAATGTACTATTATGAGCAAAACTGAACATAGGCTCTTGCTCTTCTGGAGATTACAATCTAGCATAAGACTCAAACATTAATCAAGTAGTCATACAAATAAATGTAAAGTTGCAGCTATAAAAATGCTATAAAGGAGAGGTAAACAGTATGGTTGGCAGTGTGACAGTACTTGGAAATTTCGTTCCCAGATTATAATGATAAACTTAAAAAAAACTGCTAGCATTTTAATAGTTTTATTATGAGTAATATTTTGATAGAATTTCCTATTTATTCTTGTATATCAGAATTTGAATATATAATGAGGGGTTTTGGATTTGGTCTTAGCTTTGGCTGAATATTGATTTTGATACCTGTCCAAACATTTGGCCAAACTGTGGATTAGGTGAACCTCTACCACCTACTTGGCACCACCATGTCCCTCTGTGGTGGACAGATTTTGAGGTGGCCCATTGTATCCCCATCCCCTGGTATTCACACCTCTGTATAATCCTCTCCCCTTGAATGTGAATAGGAACTCTGGCTTGCTTCTAACCAATAGAATATGGCAAGGGCAATGGGATATCACCTGTGACTACATTATGTTATGTGAGACTCCATCTTGCGAGCCAACTTGCTGAATCTCTCTCTCTTTTCATTGCTGGCCTAGAAGAAACAAACTGCCATGATTCCTAAAGTCACAAGAAAAGGAAGTCTGACAACTGGAATGAGCTTAGAAATGGATCATTCCCTAGTTAAGCCTTTAGATTAGAGCTCAGTCCTGATTATTACCTTAATTGCAGCCTTACAGAGAACTCAGCTAAACTTTGCCTTGACTCTTGACATATAGAAACTGTGAGATAACAAATGGGTGTTGTTTTAATTCATTAAGTTGTGGTAGAATTGTAAGCTAAAACACCTTCCCTGTAGCACTTCAGCCCCTCTGGTATGTATTTCACCTTCCCATTCTTTTATATGCCACTCTTCAACCTGGAATCCTTCCCACCTTCTTCACTTCTCTTCTGCCGGGCTAATTCCTTTGGGTCTTAGCTGAATTGTTACTCCCCTTGGAAATGGTTTATTAATCTCCATTTTGGGTATTTTTCTTCCCTGAAAAATTTGAGGTGGCAAAGTTGACATACTGGTTTTTTTTTTTAAAAAGATTTTATTTATTTATTTGAGAGAGAGAGAATGAGAGATAGAGAGCACGAGAGGGAAGAGGGTCAGAGGGAGAAGCAGACTCCCTGCCGAGCAGGGAGCCCAATGTGGGACTCGATCCCGGGACTCCAGGATCATGACCTGAGCCGAAGGCAGTTGCTTAACCAACTGAGCCACCCAGGCACCCAACATACTGGTTTTAAGCCACCCTCATAAGATGTGAAAAATTCCCACATAAAATTTTTTTTTCTTCAAAGAATAATGAAATTAACAACTAAATTTTAAATATATATTTATTTTGTTTAGTGTTATAAGTGTTAATATCTCAAGAAAGTCTACAGTTTGGAATATAGTATACTTGGATCTTTACTTTTTGAAAATTTTAAAGACTTATTGGCTCAAAATTGATATAGTATTCTCCCTAAGGTTATCTAGTGAGTGACCTCTCTCAAAATTTATATTAACTACCAATCTACTTCCCTATTTAACTATTTTAAAGCTTTTAAGTTTTATGGAGATAAAAATGAATAGTTCTTACAATCATAATTTTTGTTATATTTTGATTTTGCAATAATAGATAAACATTTATCCTTCAACTGATTGATAGAATTAAAACACACAGAACATATGATATTTTCTCTCCATGTTACATCTAGAATGTTTATCTATGTTTAAAGTGAACATTAAGATATTAACAATAAATCCAGTGACTTCCCTTGTTCATATTATTGTCATTGTTACGCTGAGAATGAAACTATACCACTTTCTTACACCAAATACAAAAATAAACTCAAAAAGGATTAAAGACCTAAATGTGAGACCTGAAACCATAAAAATCCTAGAGGAAAACACAGGCAGTAACCTCTTTGACACTGGTCATAGCAACTTCCTTCTAGATATGTCTCCTGAGGCAAGGGAAACAAAAGCAAAAATGGAATATTGGGACTATATCAAAATAAAAACTTCTGCACAGTGTAGGAAACAATAAACAAAACTAAAAAGCAACCTACAGAATGAGAGAAGAAGATACTTGCACATGACATATCTGATAGTTAGATTCCAAAATCTATAAAGAATTTATCAAACTAAAAAACCAAAAAACAAATAAACCAATTTAAAAATGGGCAGAAGGCATGAATAGACATTTCTCCAAAGAAGACATACAGATAGCCAACAGACACATGAAAAGATGCTCAACATCACTGATCGTCAGGGAAATACAAATCAAAGCTACAATGAGACATCACCTCACCCCTGTCAGAATGGCTAAAATCAACAACACAAGAAACAACAGGTGTTGGCAAGGATGTAGAGAAAGGGGAACCCTCTTGCACTGTTGGTGGGAAGGCAAAGAGGTGCAGCCACTCTGGAGAACAGTATGGAGGTTCCTCAAAAAGTTAAAAATAGAACTACCTTACCATTTGGCAATTGCACTACCTGGTATTTACTGACAGAATACAAAAACACTAGTTCAAAGGTATACATGAGCCCCGATGTTTATAGCAGCATTATTTACAATAGTCAAATTGTGGAAACAGCCCAAGTGTCCATCAACTGATGAATGGATAAAGAATATATATATATGTATATTATAAAAATATCTATCAGTTAAAAGCATGATATATGTATATTATAAAAATATATGTATGTATATATGTATATTATACATGTATATTATATGTGTATTATAAAAATATATACATATATGTATATTATAAAAATATATACATATGTATATTATATGTATATGTATATATGTATATTATAAAAATATATACATATATATAGACTAGAATAGACTAGACTAGAATAGAATATTACTCAGCCATAAAAATGGATGAAATCTTGCCATTTGCAATAACATGGATGGAGCTAGAGAGTATTGTGTTAAGTGAAATAAGTTAGTCAAATGCCATGTGATTTCACTCATATGTGGAATTTAAGAAACAAAACAAATGAGCAAAGGGAAAAAAAAGAGAGAGGGAGGGAAACTAAGAAACAGACGCTTAACTATAGAGAACAAACAGATGGTTACCAGAGGGGAAGTGGGTGGGGGGTTGGGTAAAATAGGCGATGGGGATTAAGGAGTGTATTTGCTGTGATGAGCACTGGGTGTTGTATGGAAGTGTTGAATCACTATATTGTACACCTGAAACTAATATAACACTGTATGTTTAACTGGAATTTAAATAAAAACTTAAAAAAAAAGAAAGGGAACATGGGGTGCCTGGGTGGCTCGGGTCAGTTAAGCACCTGACCCTTGATTTCAGCTCAGGTCATGATCTCAGGGTCATGAGATCAAGCTCTGCATTGGGCTCCCTGCTCAGCAGGGAGTCTGCTTCTCTCCCTCTTCCTCTGCCCCTTTCCCTGCTCATGCATGCACTCTCTCTCTGTCTCTCTAAAACTAAAAATAAATTAAAAAATAAAAAAAATAAAATCTTTTATTAAAAAATAAAGAGAACGGTAAGTCCAAATGACTTCCCTTGTCCATATTATTGCCATTGTTATGCTAATGAATAGCAGCCAAGGTGATCACATGATCATTGATCATCACAAGCTTAAGAATAGCAGAAATTAAGTTTTTGCTAGATTGTATTATGTGTTCAAAATTATTCCTTCCCCACTTTCTAGGCAAAGTATACTGCCCCATCATCCTTGGGATTGGCTAGCCATGTGACTTACTTCTGTCAATAGAAGGTAAGTAGATGTGATGTACAGTCTCCAGAATGGCCTCCACAATCCTCATCTGGTGGTGCTCATACCCTTGTACAATTCCTTCCCCTTGAGTGTGGCTGAGAATTGTGACATGCTTCCAACTGATAGAATATGGCAAAGGTGATGAAATGTCACTTCTGTGATTAAATTACATTACATAAGATCTAGTCTTGCTTAGCAGATTCACTTTAGAGACTTCATGCTAACTTCATGAAGTAATCAACCCTATTGCTACCTTGCACTGAACTGCAGGAAGGCCTCTAGAAACTACAAGCAGCATCTAGAACTATGGGAAGCTTCTAGGAGCTGAGGTCAACCTATAGGCAACGAGGGTAACCTTCAGTTATCAGCCAGCAAGAAGCCGGTGAAACTATTAAGCAGAGAACCCAGTTAAGCCATGTCCAGAATCCTGACCCACAGAAAATGTGAGATAATAAATATGTGTTGTTGTAAGCAACTATGTTTTTGGTAATTTGTTAGATAGCAATAGATAACTAACATAGTAGACATAATATACCCCAATATCAAAGCAGAAGTTTTAAATATCCTTTTATGGTTTGATTCTGTATCCCTTGAGCTTTAGCCTTCCAACAAGAGAAGAGTGTGCCCAAGAGAGCAGCAGTTCCTTTAACTAGGGTCCTTAAATGAAAAGATTCATGAAGTCACCTGAACCCGGCCAAATTCAGCAAAGTTATAGGTAAACATTAGCCCTCATGTTAGATGAACAGGAGCTGTTTGTTGTTGTAAGCCACTGCAATTTAGTAGTTGTTTGTTGCTGCAACAAAGGCTAACTAATTCAAAGTTGAAGAAGATATTTGGCTATTCAGCCTTTAAGTATCAACGTTAAAGCTGAGGAATGATGTCACCAAGATAATGAAGTAGGAGACCCCAGCCTCTGTCCTCCCACAAATATCAACAAATTACCTAGCAGTCAATTAACAAAAACAGCTCTCAGAAGCACAGAAGTCCACTTAAGAAACTTCAGCAACATAGTAGAACAAAAAACTTGAGAATAACCACACCAAAAAGGAAGAAAGAAGAGCTTAATGGAGATACATGAATTGCCTGACAAAGAATTCAAAATAATTTTTCTAAAGATACTCAAAGAGCTACAAGGGAACACAGATAAACAATTTAATGAAATCAGGGAAACAATACAATAACAAAATGTGAAAAAGAAAACATAAGGAAGAATCAAACAGAAATTTTGGGGCTGGGGATACAATGACTACACTGAAAAATTCAATAGAAAGCTTCATTACCAGACTGGAGCAATCAGAAGAAAGAATCAATGAGCTTGAATACAAGATCATTTAAAATTATCCAGTCAGAGGAGCAAAAAGAAAACAGGATGAAAAGGAATGAAAAAAGCTTCTGGGACTTATGGGACACCATTAAAGGAAACAATCTATGCTTCATTGGAGTCCCAGAAGGAGAAGGGAAGAAAAACGTTTAAAGAAATAATTGCTGAGAATTTCCCAAACCTGAAGAAAGATTTGGACAACCAAGTTCATGAAGTTAATAGGTTACCCCATAATTTCAATCCAAAACAATCTTCTCTAAAACACATTATAATAAAATTGTCTAAAATTAAATACAGAAGAGATTTTAAAAGCAGCAAAAGAAAAAAATCTCACGCAAAGGGACCCCCATAAGGTTATCAGTGGATTTTTCAGCAGAAACCTTACAAGTCAGGAGAAAGGGAGATAATATATTTAAAGTGCTGAAGGAAAAACTGTCAACCAAGATGACTTTACCCAGCAATGTTGTCCTTCAGAAATGAAGGTAAGTTTTTGTTTCCCCCCCAGAAAAGCTGAGGGAGTTTATCACCACTGGACATGCCTGATAGGAAATGCTAAAAGGAGTTCAAGCTGAAATAAAAGTATGCTAGCATGTTTTTGGTAATTTGTTAGATAGCAATAGATAACTAGCATAGTAGACATACCCCAATATCAAAGCAGAAGTTTTAAATATCCTTTTATGGTTTGGTTCTGTATCCCTTGAGCTTTAGCCTTCCAACAAGAAAAGAGTGTGCCCAAGAGAGCAGCAGTTGAAATGAAATGAAAACATAAGAAAATATACAACACACTGATTACAGTAAGTATATAGTCAGATTTACAATACTCTAATACTGTAATATGGTAGTATATTGACCAATTAACTCTAGTATAAATGTTAAAGGACAAAAGTGTTTAAAATAGCTATCATAATTTGTTAATGGTTACATGATATTAAAAGACACAAATTGTGACATCAAAAACATAAAATTTAGGGTAGTAAAAGGGTAGAGGGTAGGGGTTTTATATGCAATCAATGTTAGGTTTTTATCAGCTTAAATAGACTATTAGACCAATAAAATATTTCCCGTAAGCCTCAGGGTAATGACAAAACAAAATCCTATAAGATTTTAAGCTGATTTTAAGATTAAGGAAAAAGAATCAAAGCATAATAATATGGAAAATCATCCATTCACAAAGGAAGATAGTAAAAGAGGAAAAAAGAACAAAGGAACTTCAAAACAGCCATCAAACAATTAATAATATGTCAATAGTAAGTCCTTACCTATCAATAATTACTTTAATACAAATGGATTAAATTTTCCAATCAAAAAGCATAGAGTGACTGAATGGATAAAAAAAATAAACAAGCAAGATCCAACTATATATTGCCTACAAGAGACACACTTCAGCTACAAGGACACAAATAGACTCAAAGTGAAGGGATGGAAAAAGATATTCCACACAAATGGAAACCAAAAGCAAGCAGAGATAGCTATACTTAGACAAAACAGACTAAGTCAAAAATTGTAACAAGAGAAAAAAAGGTCATAATAGTTAAATAATAATAAAGATAGATAAGGATAAAGAGGTCAATTCATCAAGAGTATATAACTATTGTAAAAATATATGCACCCAGTATTGGAGGACCTAAATATATTAAGCAAATACTAGCAGATCTGAAGGGAGTAATAAACAACAATACAATAATAGTAGGGACTTCAATACTCCAATTTCAACAGTGGATATACCACCCGGAGAGTAAAACAATTAAAAAATTGGACTTAAACTATACTTTAGACCAAATAATAGACACACAAAACATTCTTTACAACAATAGTAAAACATAAATTCTTTCCAAGCATGCATGAAACATTCTCCAGGATAGATCATATGTTAGGTCACAAAACAAATCTTAGAAAATGTAAAAAGATGGAGATCATACCAAGTATCTTTTCCAACCACAATGATATAAAAATAGAAATCCATAAAAGGAGAAAAACTAGAAAATTCACAAATATGTGGAAATTAAAGAACACATTCCTAAACAATCAATGGGTCAAGATGAAATGAAAAGGGAAATTTAAAAAAGATCTTGAAGCAACCAACAATAGAAACACAATATATCAAAACTTATGGGATGCAGCAAAAGCAGTGCTAAGAGGAAAGTTTATAGTGATAAATGCATACATTGAAAAAAAGAAAGATCTCAAATAAACAACCTCAAGGAACTAGAAAAACAGAATCAAACTAAACCCAAAGTTGGCAGCAGTAAGGAGATAACGAAGACCAGAGCAAAAATAAATGAAATGAAGAACAGAAAAATAGAAAAGATCAACAAAACTAAGAATTGGTTTTTTGAAAAGATAAAATTGACAAAACTTTAGCTAGATTTACCAGGAAAAAGAAAGGATTCAAACAAAGTTGTAAGTAAAAGAGCAGACATTACAAAGGGTAGTAAGAGACTACTATGAACAATTATATGCCAACAAATTGGACAACTTAGAAGAAATTGATAAACTCCTAGACACGTATAACCTACCAAATCTGAATCATAAAGAAATAGAAAATTAAAGCAGACCAATAACAAGTAAGGAGATTGAATCGGAAATCAAAATCCTCCCATCAAATAAAAGGTCAGTATCAGATAGCTTCATTTAAAGAATTAATGCCAATTCTTTTCAAACTTTTCCCCTAAAATTGAGAGGCGAAAACACTCCCAAACTCATTTCATGAGGTCAGCATTACACTGATATCAAAGCCAGATAAGGATACTACCAAAAAACTCCACAAACAAACAAAAAAACCCTAAAGACTAATGTCCCTGATGAATGTAGTTGTGAAAATTCTCAGCAAAATATTAGGAAACTGCATTCAACAGCTTTTTTTAAATTTAAATTCAATTAGCCCAACCTATAGTACATCATTTGTTTCAGATGTAGTGTTCAATGATTCATCAGTTGCATATAACACCAAGTGCTCATCACATCACATGCCCTCCTTAATGCCCATCACCCAGTTGCCCCATCCCTCCACTCACCTCCCCTTCTGCAACACTCATATTGTTTCCCAGAGTCAAGAGTCTCTCATGGTTTGTTTCCCTCTCTGATTTCTTCCCATTCAGTTTTCCCTCCCTTCCCACTACTCCTCTGCACTATTTCTTATATTCCACATGAGTGAAACCATGTGATAATTGTCTTTCTGTGATTGACTTATTTCACTGAACGTAATACCCTCCTTCCATCCATGTTGATGTAAAAGGTAGGTATTCAACCTTTCTGATGGCTGAGTAATATTCCACTGTATATATTAACCACATGTTCCTTATCCATTAATCTGTTGAAAGACATCTCGGCTCCTTCCACAGTTTGGCTATTGTGGGCATTGTTGCTATAAACATTGGAGTGCAGGTACCCCTTCGTTTCACTATATCTGAATCTTTGGGGTAAATACCTAGTAGTACAGTTGCTGGGTCGTAGAGTAGCTCTATTTTTAACTTCTTGAGGAAGCTCCATACTGTTTTCCAGAGGGGCTATACCAGTTTGCATTCCCACCAAGAGTGTAAGAGGGTTCCCCTTTCTCCACATCCTTGCCAACATGTGTTGTTCCCTGTCTTGTTCATTTTAGCTATTCTAACTGGCATAAGGTGGTATCTCTTTGTGGTTTTGATTTGTATTTCCCTGATGCAAGTGATGTGGAACATTTTTTTATGTGTCTGTTGGCCATTGTATGTCTTCTTTGGAGAAATGTCTGTTCATGTCTTCTGCCCATTTTTTGACTAGGTTATTTGTTTTTTGAGTGTTGAGTTTGATAAGTTCTTTATAGATTTTGGATACCAGCCCTTAATCTGATATGTCATTTGCAAATATCTTCTCCCATCCCGTAGGTTGCCTTTTAGTTTTGTTGACTTTTTCCTTTGCTGTGAAGAAGCTTTTTATCTTGATGAGATTCTAACAGTTCATTTTTGTTTTTGTTTCCCTTGCCTTTAGAGATGTGTCTTGCATGAAGTTGCTACAGCTGAGGTCGAAGAGGTTGCTGCCTCTATTCTCCTCTAGGATTTTGATGGCTTCCTGTCTCACATTGAGGTCTTTCATCCATTTTGAGTTTATCTTTGTGTATGGTGTAAGAGAATAGTCCAGTTTCATTCTTCTGCATGTGATTGTTCAATTTTCCCAACACTGTTTGTTGAAGAGACTGTCTTTTTTCCACTGGATAGTCTTCCCTGCTTTGTCAAAGATTAGTTGACCATAGAGTTGAGGGTCCATTTCTGGGATCTCTACTCTGTTCCATTGATCTATGTGTCTATTTTTATGCCAGTACCATGCTGTCTTGATGATCACAACTTTGTAATAGAGCTTGAAGTCAGGCATTGTGATGCCCCCAGCTTTGGTTTTCTTTTTCAACATTCCCCCGGAGATTCGTAGTCGTTTCTGGCTCCATACAAACTTTAGGATTATTTGTTCCAGCTCTGTGAAAAATGTCAGTGGTATTTTGATAGGGATTGCTTTGAATGTATAGATTGCTCTGGGTAGCATAGACATTTTAACAATATTTATTCTACCAAGCCATGAGCATGAAATGTTTTTCCATTTCTTTGTGTCTTCCTCAATATCTTTCATAAGTGTTCTGTAGTTTTTAGAGTACAGATCCCTTACCTCTCTGGTTAGGTTTATTCCTAAGTATCTTATGGTTTATGGTGCAATAGTAAATGGGATCAATTCCTTAATTTTTCTTTCTTCAGTGACATTGTTAGTGTACAGAAATGCAACTGATTTCTGCACATTAATTTTATATCCTGCCACATCGCTGAATTCCTGTATGAGTTCTAGCAATTTTGGGGTGGAGTCTTTTAGGTTTTCCACATAAAGTATCACATCATGTGCAAAGAGTAAGAGTTTGATTTCTTCTTTGCCAATTTGAGTGCCCTTTATTTCTTTTTGTTGTCTGATTGCTGAGGCTAGGAATTCTAGTACTATGTTGAACAACAGTGGTGAGAGTGGGCATCCCTGTTATGTTCCTGTCCTTGGGAGAAAAGCTTTGGTTTTCCCCATTGAGAGTGATATTCACTGTGGGCTTTTCATAGATGGCTTTTATGATATTGAGGTATGTTCCCTCTATCCATACACTTTGAAGAGTTTTAATCAACAAAGTGTATTGTATTTTGTTAAATGCTGTTTCTGCAACTATTGAGAGGATCATGTAGTTTTTGTCATTTCTTCTGTTAATGTGCTCTATCACATTGATTTATGAATGTTGAACCACCCTTGCAGCCCAGGAATAAATCCCACTTGGTCGTGGTGAATAATCCTTTTAATGTACTGTTGGATCCTATTGGCTAGTATCTTGGTGAGTATGTAGGCATCCATGTTCATCAGGGATATTGGTCTGTAATTCTCCTCTTTGGTGGGCTCTTTGTCTGGTTTTGGGATCAAGGCAATGTTGGCCTCATAGAACGAGTTTGGAAGTTTTCCTTCCATTTCTATTTTTTCAAATAGCTTCAGTAGGATAGGTATTATTTCCTCTTTAAATGTTTGGTAGAATTCCCCTGGGAAGCCATCTGTCTCTGGACTCTTGTTTTTTGGGAAGTTTTTGATTACTGCTTCAATTTCCTTGCTGGTTATTGGTCTGTTCAGATTTTCTATTTTTATTTTCTATCTCCTGTTACAGGTTTGGTAGTCTATAACTTTCCAGGAATGCATCCATTTCTTCCAGATTGCCTAATTTCTTGGCATATAGTTGCTCATAGTATGTTCTTAAAGTTATCTGTATTTCCTTGGTGTTGGTTGTGATCTCTCCCCTTTCATTCATGATTTTATTAATTTGGGTCCTTTCTCTTTTCTTTTGGATAAGTGTGGCTAGAGGTTTATGGACCTTATTCATTCTTTCAAAGAACCAGCTTCTAGTTTCTTTGATCTGTTCTACTGTTCTTCTGGTTTCTATTGCATTGATTTCTGCTCTAATCTTTATTACTTTTCTTCTCCTGCTTGGTTTAGGCTTTATTTGCTGCCCTTTCTCCAGGCCATTTAGGTGTAAGGTTAGCTTGTGTATTTGAGATTTTTCTAATTATTTGAGAGAGGCTTGTATTGCAATGTACTTCCCTTTTAGGACCGCCTTTGCTGTATCCCAAAGGTTTTGAACCAATGTGTTTTCATTTTCATTAGTTTCTGTGAGTTTTTTAAATTCTTAATTTCCTGGTTGATGCATTCATTCTTTAATAGGATCCTCTTTAACCTCCAAGCGTTTCAGCTCCTTCCAAATTTCTTCTTGTGATTGAGTTCAAGTTTCAAAGCATTGTGGTCTGAAAATATGCAGGGAATAATCCCAATCTTTTGGTATCAGTTCAGATCTGATTTGTGACACAGTATGTGATCTGTTCTGGAGAAAATTACATGTGCACACATGAAGAATGAGTATTCTGTTGTTTTAGGATGGAATGTTCTCTATATATCTATGAAGTCCATCTGGTCCAATGTGTCATTCAAAGCCCTCGTTTCTTTGTCGATCTTCTGCTTAGATGATCTGTCCATTGCTGTGAGTGGGGTGTTAAAGTCCCCTACTCTTAATGTATTATTATCAATGTGTTTCCTTACTTTGGTTATTAATTGGTTGATATAATTGGCTACTCCCATGTTGGGGGCATAAATATTTACAATTGTTAGATCTTCTTTTTGGATAGACACTTTAAGTATGATATACTGTCCCTTTTCATCTCTTGCTATAGTATTTAATTTAAAATCTAATATTTCTGATATGAGGATTGCTACCCCAGCTTTCTTTTGAGGTCCATTAGCATGATAAATGGTTCTTCACCCCCTCACTTTCAGTCTGGATGTGTCTTTAGGTCTAAAATGAGTCTCTTGTAGACAGCATATGGATGGGTCTTGCTTTTTTTATCCAATCTAATACCCTGTGTCTTTTGATTGGAGCATTTAGCCCATTTACACTCAGAGTAACTATTGAAAGATATGAATTTAGTGCTGTTGTATTGCCTGTAAAGTCCCTGTTTCTGTAGATTGTTTCTGTTTCTTCCTGGTCTATGTTACTCTTGGACTCTTTCTTTGCTTACAGGATCCCCCTTAATATTTCTTGCAGGGCTGGCTTGGTGGTTACAGATTCTTTCAGTTTCTGTCTCTCCTGGAAGCTTTTTATCTCTCCTTCCGTTCTAGATGATAGCGTTGCTGGATAAGTTATATTTGGCTGCATCTTCCTCTCAAGTTGTACCCTGAACATATCATTCCAGCCCTTTCTGGCCTGCCAGGTTTCTGTGGATAGTTCTGATGTTAGTCTGATATTCCTCCCTCTGTAGGTTCAGAGCCTCTTGTCTGGAGCTACTTTCAGGATTTTCTCTTTATCTCTGAAATTTGCGAGCTTCACTATTATATGTCGGGGTGTTGATCTATTTTTATGGATTTTTGGGGGGGTCCTCTCTACCTCTTGGACATGAATGCTTTTCTCCATCCCCAGATTAGGGAAGTTCTCAGCTATGATTTGCTCAAATATACCTTCTGTCCCTCTCTCTTTCTTCACCCTTGGGCACCCCAATAATTCTGATGTTGCTACATTTCTTGGCATCACTGATTTCTTGAAGCCTCTCTTCATAGGCTATTAGTTGTTATTCTCTCTTCCTCAACTTCCTTCCTTTCCATCAACCTATCTTCTAGATCGCTTACTCTCTCTTCTGTCTCATTCACCCTGGCTGTTAGAGCATCCAATTTAGGCTGCATCTCAGTTATAGCATTTTTAATTTCAGCCTGATTCGATCTCATTTCTACACTAAGAGAGCTCTAGTGTCTTTTATGCTTTTTTCAAGCCTGGTTATTAACTTTATAATTGTTATCCTGAATACCATCTCTGACATCTTACTTATATCCATATTGATTAGATCTGTGACAGAGAACATTACCTCTGGTTCATTCTTTTGTTGTGAATTCCTCCTTCTAGTCATTTTGCCCAGAGAAGAATGGTTGAGCAAGTGAGCAGAATAAAAAATATCAACCACGACCCAAGCAAAATACACACCAAAGAGGTCAGAAACCAAAACAGAAAAGCAAACAAAAACAAAACAAAACAAAACAAGAAAAAGGGGGAGAGAGAATATATCACAGGGTGGACAAAACAGGGTAATCCACTTGTTCCTGAGTGAATTTTGGTCTCTGTGTTAGAAGACGCTGAATCCCAAAATT
>NW_027397078.1:582359-767712 GCF_003265705.2 Callorhinus ursinus | reverse complement strand
TGACTTAAAAACAAAAAGTTGACAAAATTAGAAACTAGTTGAAAAGGGAAAAAAAGAAATGGAAAATTTTAGACTGAAAGATAAATGAATCATGAGCAAAATCCTTGAGTTCTATATACTATTTTCCCCTAGTGCTGGAGTTTTACAGTCTTGAGGGATCTGTAAACTTGTTATGCACCTGTTCTTCCAGTTGGTCTTCTGGGGGAGTGGCCTGCTGTGCTGCTTCTCAGGTGTCTTTGCCTCGGTGGAATTGTACCACTCCTTGCCAGGGGGCTGGGCTCAGTGTAAGCTGGTCCTCTGTGTGGCTTTTGTTCCCTGAAGGCTTTCTGCATCTCTTCAGAGGATCAAAATAAAAATATCTATGCCCAATCTCCAGCCCCAGAGCTGAAAGATCGCGGTCCTCCCTCTTGAGTAAACCCTCTGGGACAAACCATCTTCACTTTTGTGTGTGCCAAACTCCACAGACTCCTGCGGTGTGTGCCCACAGCAATTCTCCCGGGGGCAGGGGAGTCTGAGGGTCTTGCATTATTGCCTTTTGTAGGGCCCTGGTGCTGAGAGTGGTCGCGGGATTGTGCGTGTACCACTTGGCCACTCCTGGGGGATGGTGGATGGTCCCTATGTTTTCCAGTCTGCTGCTGGGTGCCCAGGTGGAGAGCAATCACCCGATCGGCTCGCCTCACAGTTTATGGTGACCTGAGCTGAGAGTCCCCTCCTGGGCTCACTGACCATAACCAGTTTCCCTGCTCCATTGCTTGGGTACTCTACTGGCTCAGGCACCCCCGTTAGTTCTGTGACTCCTGGGATCCTGAGACCACACTGACCCACCTAGAATTCTGCCTGTTTCATCCCCTGAGCCACTTTCAGAGAGGAATGACTCTCACTGGAGCCGATTTCTAAGGGTTCCAATTTTGCCCTCTGGGGCTTCATCACTTTCTGGTAGCCGGCTTATGGAGGCTCCCACTGCCCCCCATTTATCTTCCAATATCTCCCCTCAGATTCACTTCTCCACACCTCCTACCTTGCAGAAAGTAGTTACTTTTCTATTTGTAGAGTTCCGGATATTTTTTTCTGGCATCTCAGGCTGATTTGTGCATGTTCAGAATAGTTTGATAGTTACCTAGCTAAATTCAAGGGACCAGAGGAAACAAGGTCCCCTACTCTTCCACCATCTTGCCTCCTCCTATGTTTTGTCAAAACTGGGTTTGTTTACAGAGGTTTTAGTGTCTGATTCTTACAACAGGCTTACTTAATAGCTACCAGGCTCTGGGAACATGACCAAAATTATGTTCTAAATGCATAGCATTATCTAATTTATCCAGTCTCATTATTCTCCTCTAACTGCTTCTCCCTACTCTTACCACTGCCTACTTTTCTAAAAGAAAACTGAAGATCTCCAATTTCTAAAAGATGTTTAAATACATAGTCATTTATGAGACTTCTAAACAGTAGCTGTTTAAGCTTAGCCAAAATAGGAGTTTTCTCTCAACTAGAAGTTATCTGTTGTATCTATTAATGGGTTTGGTCTGCTATTACACTTTTATCAAACTAAAAAATGTGGACAAATCAGGATACAAATGTTTTTTTTTTCAGCACTTTAACCTAATGCACTTTCAAGTTGGAAAGATTTTTCACTCATGGCCTTTTCCCAACTTATTTCCCCAGCAAAAAATACAATCTATTTAGCACCTGAGAAAGTGAGTTCCATTAATTACTCTTTTTTTAGATAGAAAATCAGTAGCTGGGAGGAAAATGGGAATTCAAAACAATGTGGTTTTACTCAGTTAACAGCAGTGAGCAAATCCTGGATGAAGGGCCATATTTAAGAAACTTAAACAGTTGACAAATAGAGCATGGTCTCTTAAGGTTTAAATTGCCCAGTTGGAGAGAAGCTTTTGCCAGAGCTCTTTAGCCTGTGGCTATATTTGAACCATGCACAAAATGGGCAAGATTTCCATGTGATATGAATTGGTTGTCGTTATCAAGAGTGGAATTTAACCTTTCTGTTTAAACTATCCTTTTTAAAATTTTATTATGTTATGTTAATCACCATACATTACATCATTAGTTTTTGATGTAGTGTTCCATGATTCATTGTTTGCAGACAACAACCAGTGCTCCATTCAGTATATGCCCTTTTTAATATCCATCACCAGGCTAACCCATCCCCCTACCACCTTCCCCTCTGGAACTTTCAGTTTGTTTCTCAGAGTCCATAGTCTCTCATGGTTCGTCTCCCCTTCCGATTCCACCCCCCCTTCATTTTTCCCTTCCTGCTATCTTCTTCTTTTTTTAAAACATATAATGAAGTATTTGTGTCAGAGGTACAGGTCTGTGATTCATCAGTCTTACACAATTCACAGCGCTCACCATAGCACATACCCTCCCCAATGTCTATCACCCAGCCACCCCATCCTTCCCACCCCCCAACATTCCTGCAACCCTCAATTTGTTTCCTGAGATTAAGAATTCCTCAGATCAGTGAGAACATATGATACATGTCTTTCTCTGATTGACTTATTTTGCTCAGCATAATACCCTCCAGTTCCAACCACGTTGTTGTAAATGGCAAGATTTCATTCCTTTTGATGGCTGCATAATATTCCATTGTATATATGTGTATATATATATACCACATCTTCTTTATCCATTCATCTATTGATGGACATCTTGGCTCTTTCCATAGTTTGGTTATTGTGGACATTGCTGCTATAAACATCGGGGTGCACCCCTTCAGATCCCTACATTTGTATCTTTGGAGTAAATACCCAGTAGTGCAATTGCTGGATCCTATGGTAGCTCTATTTTCAACCTTTTGAGGAACCTCCATGCTGTTTTCCAGAGTGGCTGCACCAGCTTGCATTCCCACCAACAGTGTAAGAGGGTTCCCCTTTCTCCGTATCCCCACCAACATCTGTCATTTCCGACTTGTTAATTTTAGCCATTCTGAGTGGTGTGAGGTGGTATCTCATTGAGGTTTTGATTTGGGTTTCCCTGATGCTGAGCGATGTTGAGCACTTTTTCATGTGTCTGTTGGCCATTTGGATGTCTTCTTTGGGAAAATATCTGTTCATGTCTTCTGCCCATTTCTTGATTGGATCATTTGTTGTTTGGGTGTTGAGTTTGATAAGTTCTTTATAGATTTTGGATACTAGCCCTTTATCTGTAGTGTCATTTGCAAATATCTTCTCCCATTCTGTCGGTTGTCTTTTGGTTTTGTCGACTGTTTCTTTTGCTGTGCAAAAGCTTTTTATCTTGATGAAGTTCCAATAGTTCATTTTTGCCCTTGCTTCCCTTGCCTTTGGCGATGTCTCTAGGAAGAAGTTGCTGTGGCTGAGGTCAAAGAGGTTGCTGCCTCTGTTCTTCTTTAGGATTTTGATGGACTCCTGTCTCACATTTAGGTCTTTCAACCATTTTGAGTCTATTTTTGTGTGTGGTGTAAGGAAATGGTCCACTTTCATTCTTCTGCATGTGGCTGTCCAATTTCCCCAACACCTTTTGTTGAAGAGACTGTCTTTTTTCCACTGGATAGTCTTCCCTGCCGTGTCAAAGATGAGTTGACCATAGAGTTGAGGGTCCATTTCTGGGATCTCTATTCTGTTCCATTGATCTATGTGTCTGTTTTTGTGCCAGTACCATACTGTCTTGAATTAATACCTATTCTTCTGAAACTGTTCCAAAAAATAGAAATGGAAGGAAAACTTCCAAACTCGTTTTATGAGGCCACCATTACCTTGATCCCAAAACCAGATAAAGACCCCATCAAAAAGGAGAATTACAGACCAATATCCTTGATGAACATGGATGCAAAAATTCTCACCAGAATACTAGCCAAAAGGATCCAACAGTACATTAAGAGGATTATTCACCACGACCAAGTGGGATTTATTCCTGGGCTGCAAGGTTGGTTCAACATCCACATATCAATCAGTGTGATACAATACATTAATAAAAGAAAGAACAAGAACCATATGATCCTCTCAGTAGATGCAGAAAAAGCATTTGACAAAGTACAGCATCCTTTCTTGATCAAAACTCTTCAGAGGACAGGGATAGAGGGTACAGACCTCAATATCATAAAAGCCATCTATGAAAAACTCACAGCGAATATCATTCTCAATGGGGAAAACTGAGACCTTTCCCCCAAGGTCAGGAACACGGCAGGGAGGTCCACTATCACCAGTGCTATCCAACATAGTACTAGAACTCCTAGCCACAGCAATCAGACAACAAAAAGAAATAAAAGGCATCCGAATCGGCAAAGAAGAAGTCAAACTCTCACTCTTTGCAGATGATATGATACTTTATGTGGAAAACCCAGAAGACTCCACCCCAAAACTGCTAGAACTCATACAGGAATTCAGTCAAGTGGCAGGATATAAAATCAATGCACAGAAATCAGTGGCATTCCTATACACCAACAACAAGACAGAAGAAAGAGAAATTAAGGAGTCGATCCCTTTTACAATTGCACCCAAAACCGTAAGATACCTAGGAATAAATCTAACCAAAGAGGCAAAGAATCTGTACTCAGAAAACTATAAAATACTCATGAAAGAAATTGAGGAAGACACAAAGAAATGGAGAAATGTTCCATGCTCATGGATTGGAAGAACAAATAATGTGAAGATGTCAATGCTACCTAGAGCAATCTATACATTTAATGCAATCCCTATCAGAATACTATCAACTTTTTCAAAGAAATGGAACCAATAATCCTAAAATTTGTATGGAACCAGAAAAGACCCCGAATAGCCAGAGGAATGTTGAAAGAAAAGCAAAGCTGGTGGCATCACAATTCTGGACTTCAAGCTCTATTACAAAGCTGTCATCATCAAGACATTATGGTACTGTTTAAACTATCTTTAAATCTAACTTCCTTCAGTGACAGGGGTTTGCCATCTTTTTGCTAATTAAGAAAATCCCATTACAAATTCCATTTAGTGAGAAAATAAGAATATGTCTGCTGAAAATTAATGTAAAATATTTTAGTTATTGCGGTAACAAAATTTAGTCTATTGCTAATAGCTGTGGAATCAAGGAAAAATCTGTTTTGCCTTGATGTACTAGAGTAAACAATGATTATATATGTGTGTATATTTTTATATATAAAGTATTATGTAATTGTGTAAATCTCTTTTATTAGGACAGAAACCCCATAAAGGTGGGGTACTTTGCCTATTTTGTTTACTTCTGAATCTTCTGAGCATAAAACAATACCTGAAATATTGGTTGAATAAATGAATGGATGGCATTACACACTTATATCCCTTATGTTTAACCGACAAACAAAAATGCTGCTACATAAAGCCACAGAGCTATTGTAAAAATTAAATTAGGATTTTTGTTTAAGAAATTGTATATTCAGACTTTAAAAAATAGTAGAAGCGAAGATATGTGAAAGGTAAGGAACTCAATAACACTTACATTGACCCCAAATCTAAAGAGGGGTTTGACAAGAGGATTTCCTTTAACCATCCTCAAATTCAAGTCCAAGTAATCTACAGGTGAAATAGTTCTTTCCCTACTGTTGTGAATGGGGCATTTTCTTGGGAATATAGGTGGTCATCTTGCCAGGAGCTAATAGATGACACTGTTCCCATCAGATGGTAGTGTTGAGATTTCCAGAACATTCTTCTATGGGGACCTCCTTAATCTGAAACATTTTCTCTGCAAGTCCAAAAAAAATCTTGACCTGGTGCACAGAAAGGATGGCTGAGGAGGGGAGTCACCATTTACTGAGGACCAACCACATGTCCAGCTTTACTAAGGGTCTCATTTGTTTCCTACTTTAGCTTTATATAATAGTTAATATTCCTTGAGTACTTACTCTATGTTAGGTACTTTACCTGGATTAACTCAATAATTCCTCACACCAGCCCAAGGAGGTAAGTATTTTTGTCACCTCCAATCGACAGAAGAGGACATCCAGGCACAGAGAAGTTAAATATGCTCTAAGTCACACAATTTGTAAGTGGTGGAGCCAGTATTCAAATCCAGGTAGTGTGGATTCCAGTGTCCATGTTTTAAACCACCTCCCTAGAGGAAAATTATTATCTTTATTATTACAGAGGAACTAAGGCTTTATAAATGAAGTGACTTCCCAAGTTCATATTAACAGAGCTGTCTGACTCCAAAGCTGAGGGCGCTTTACTTTTCCTTGTATTGTTTTGTTTTAATCTCACCTCAGTAAAAATAATAAATCTAGCCTCTCACATTTATTGAATACTTACTGTATGGCAGGCATTATCTTAAGTGTTTTACACGGACTATCTCATTGAATCTTCATAATAACACTCTAGATGGTGCTTTTATTAGCCCCCCCTTTACAGCAAAAGTTGAGAGGGTCAAGTAATTTATAAAGGCGACATAGTAAGTTGGTGGAGTCAGGATTTAAAACCTGGTGTATTTGCCTAAAGAGCTGAAGTTCTTAACCACTCTACCTGCCTAGAAAGATTGTTTCTCTTCCCCAGTAGGGCCTATCCCTCTTATTCCTGCTGAAGTCATGAGACAGAGCTGAGACTATTCTTACTCCTTGTGTTGCTTGGTCTGCCAGGTCTGAAAGGGAAGGATGTGATGGAATGTTCCCTCCCCAAATTCAGATGCTGTGAATATTGTACCCTTTGGGCTCAGTCATGAACTACATGCTTACCATCAATTCAGACTTTGTCAAGAGGAATGAGACTGAAAAATAAGCAAAAGTTTTTTTTAACACCTTTTTTGAGAAATCATATATCATATGGCTCACCTATTAAAGTATACAATTCAGTGGTTTAGAGTACAATCACAGAGTTGGGCAACCATGATTGCAATCTAATTTTAGAATATTTTTATCACCCCAAAAAGAAACCCCATGCCCGTTAGCAACCACTGCTCATTCTCCCCAGCTCTCAAGCCCTTGGCAACCATTAATCTGCTTTCCATCTTTATAGATTTGCCTATTCTGGACATCACACATCAGTGGAATCATACAATATGTGGTCTTCTGTGACCTATTTCACTCAGCATAATGTTTTCAGGGTTCATCCATGTTGCAGCATGTATCAGTACTTCATCCTTCTTTATGGCTGAACAATAATCTGTTGTATGGCTAGACCAAAGTTTATCCATTCTTCATTGATGGACATTTAGGTTGTTTCCACTTTTTGGCTATTATAAGTAATGACTCTTTGAACATTTGTGTACATGTGGTTTTTTTTCATGCTATGTTTTATCTTTTTTAAAAAAGTTTTTGTTATAATTCCAGTTAGTTAACATACAGTGTTATATTAGTCTCAGGTGTACAATATAGTGATTCAACTTCTATACAACACCCGGTGCTCACCAGAGCAAGTGCACTCCTTAATCCCCATCACCTATTTTACCCAACCCCCCACCCACTTCCCCTCTGGTAACCATCTGTTTGTTCTCTATAGTTAAGAGTCTGTTTCTTGGTTTCCCTCCCTCTCTTTTTTTTTTCCCTTTCCTCATTTGTTTTGTTTCTTAAATTCCACATATGAGTGAAATCACATGGTATTTGTCTTTCTCTCACTGACTTATTTCGCTTAACATAATACCCTCTAGTTCCAGCCATGTCATTGAAAATGGCAAGATTTCATTCTCTTTTATGACCGAGGAATATTCCAGTGTATATATATATATATAAACACCACTTTTTCTTTATCCATTCATCAATCAATGGACACTTGGGCTTCTTCCATATCTTGGCTATTGTAAATAATGCTGCTATAAACATCAGGGGGCAAGTATACCTTTGAACTAGTGTTTTTGCATTCTGTCGGTAAATACCTAGTAGTGCAATTGCCAGATGTTAGGGTAGTTCTATTTTTAACTTTTTGAGGAACCTCCATACTGTTCTCCAGAGTGGCTGCACCAGCTTGCATTCCCACCAACAGTGCAAGAGTGTTCCCCTTTCTCCACACCCTTGTCAGCACCTGTTGTTTCTTGTGTTGTTCATTTAAGCCATTCTGACAGGGGTGCGGTGATGTCTCATTGTAGCTTTGATTTGTATTTCCCTGATGATCAGTGATGATGAGCATCTTTTCATGTGCCCGTTGGCCATCTGGATGTCTTATTTGGAGAAAGGTCTATTCATCCCTTCTGCCTATTTTTTAATTGGTTTATTTGTCTTTTGGGTGTAGAGTTCTATCAAGTCCTTATATATTTTGGGTACTAACCCTTTATCAGATATGTCACGTGCAAATATCTTCTCTCATTCTGTAGGTTGTCTTTTATTTTTGGTTGTTTCCTTTGCTGTGCAAAAGTTTTTCATTTTGATGTAGTCCCAATAGTTTACTTTTGCTTTTGTTTCCCTTGCCTGAGGAGATATATCTAAAAAAAAGTTGCTATGCCTGATATCAAAGAGGTTACTGCCTGTGTTGAATGCCTGTTTTCCAATGTGGCCACATCATTTTACATTCCCACCAGCAATGTATGAGTGTTTCAATTTCTCTGTAACCTCACCAACACTTGTTATTGTCTTTTTGATCATACCCATCATAGTGTATGAAGTGGTATCTCGTTGTTTTGATTTGTATTTCTTTAATGTTCAGCATCTTTACCTGTGCTTAATGCCCATTGCATATATTCTTTGGAGAAATGTCTATTCTGATCCTTTGCCCATTTTTTTAGTTACTTATTTTTATTATTGAGTTCTAACAGTTCTTTAGATGTTATGGATAATAGTCTAATATTAAATATGTGATATATGAATATTTTTCTGATTATATGGATTATCTTTTCACTTTCTTAGTGGTATTGTTTGCAGCAAAGAAGTTTTTAATTTTGATGGACTCTAATTTATTCGTGTTTTCTTTTGCCACTTGTGCTTTTGGAGTTCTAAGTAATCTTGCCTAACACAATTTCAAGATGATTTACTCCTATGCTTTCTTTTAAGCGTTCTGTAACTTTTTTCATAAATGTAATTTTTTCTTTTAATTTTTTTATTGTTATATTAATCACCATACATTACATCATTAGTTTTTGATGTAGTTGTTCCATGATTCATTGTTTGTGCATAACACCCAGTGCTCCACGCAGAATGTGCCTTCTTTAATACCCATCACCAGGCTAACCCATCCCCCCACCCCCCTCCCCTCTAGAACCCTCAGTTTGTTTTTCAGAGTCCATCGTCTCTCATGGTTCCTCTCCCCCTCTGACTTACTCCCTTTCATTCTTCCCCTCCTGCTATCTTCTTCTTCTTTTTTTTTCTTAACATATATTGCATTATTTGTTTCAGAAGTACAGATCTGTGATTCAACAGTCTTGCACAATTCACAGCGCTCACCGTAGCACATACCCTCCCCAATGTCTATCACCCAGCCACCCCATCCCTCCCACCCCCCACCACTCCAGCAACCCTCAGTTTGTTTCCTGAGATTAAGAATTCCTCCAATCAGTGAGGTCATATGATACATGTCTTTCTCTGATTGATTTATTTCACTCAGCATAACACCCTCCAGTTCCATCCACGTCGTTGCAAATGGCAAGATCTCATTCCTTTTGATGGCTGCATAATATTCCATTGTGTATATATACCACATCTTCTTTATCCATTCATCTGTCGATGGACATCTTGGCTCTTTCCACAGTTTGGCTATTGTGGACATTGCCGCTATAAACATTGGGGTGCACGTACCCCTTTGAGATCCCTATATTTGTATTTTTGATAAGTCTGGCCAGGGGTTTATCAATCTTGTTAATTCTTTCAAAGAACCAGCTCCTAGTTTCGTTGATCTGTTCTACTGTTCTTTTGGTTTCTATTTCATTGATTTCTGCTCTGATCTTTATTATTTCTCTTCTCCTGCTGGGTTTAGGCTTTATTTGCTGTTTTTTCTCTAGCTCCTTTAGGTGTAGGGTAAGCTTGTGTATTTGAGACCTTTCTTGTTTCCTGAGAAAGGCTTGTATTGCTATATACTTTCCTCTTAGGACCACCTTTGCTGCATCCCAAAGATCTTGAACAGTTGTGTTTTCATTTTCATTGGTTTCCATGAATTTTTTAAATTCTTCTTTAATTTCCTGGTTGACCCATTCATTCTTTAGTAAGATGCTCTTTAGCCTCCATGTATTTGAGTTCTTTCCGACTTTCCTCTTGTGATTGAGTTCTAGTTTCAAAGCATTGTGGTCTGAAAATATGCAGGGAATAATCCCAATCTTTTGGTACCAGCTGAGACCTGATTTGTGACCTAGGATGTGATCAATTCTGGAGAATGTTCCATGGGCACTAGAGAAGAATGTGTATTCTGTTGCTTTGGGATGGAATGTTCTGAATATGTCTGTGAAGTCCATTTGGTCCAGTGTTTCATTTAAAGTCTTTATTTCCTTGTTGATCTTTTGCTTAGATGATCTGTCCATTTCAGTGAGGGGGGTGTTAAAGTCCCCCACTATTTTTGTACTGTTGTCAATGTGTTTCTTTGCTTTTGTTATTAATTGCCTTATATAATTGGCTGCTCCCATGTTAAGGGCATAGATATTTACAATTGTTAGATCTTCTTGTTGGATAGACCCTTTAAGTAGGATATAGTGTCCTTCTTCATCTCTTATTACAGTCTTTGGTTTAAAATCTAATTTGTCTGATATAAGGATTGCCACCCCAGCTTTCTTTTGGTGTCCATTAGCATGGTAAATGGTTTTGCATCCCCTCACTTTCAATCTGGGGGTGTCTTTGGGTCTAAAATGAGTCTCTTGCAGACAGCATATCGATGGGTCTTGTTTTTTAACCCAATCTGATAGCCTGTGTCTTTTGATTGGGGCATTTAGCCCATTTACATTCAGGGTAACTATTGAAAGATATGAATTTAGTGCCATTGTATGGCCTGTAAGGTGACTGTTACTATATATTGTCTGTGTTCCTTTCTGGTCTATGCTGCTTTTAGGCTCTCTCTTTGCTTAAAGGACCCCGTTCAATATTTCTTGTAGGGCTGGTTTCGTGTTTGCAAATTCCTTTAGTTTTTGTTTGTCCTGGAAGCTTTTTATCTCTCCTTCTATTTTCAATGACAGCCTAGCTGGATATAGTATTCTTGGCTGCGTATTTTTCTCATTGAGTGCTCTGAAGATATCATGCCGGTCCTTTCTGGCCTGCCAGGTCTCTGTGGATAGGTCTGCTGCCAATCTAATGTTTCTACCATTATAGGTTACATATCTCTTCTCCCGAGCTGCTTTCAGGATTTTCTCTTTGTCGCTGAGACTTGTAAGCTTTCCTATTAGATGTCGGGGTGTTGACCTATTTTTATTGATTTTGAGAGGGGTTCTCTGTGCCTCCTGGATTTTGATGCCTGTTTCCTTCCCCACATAAGGGAAGTTCTCTGCTATAATTTGCTCCAATATACCTTCTGCCCCTCTCTCTCTTTCTTCTTCTTCTGGGATCCCAATTATTCTAATGTTTCGTCTTGTCGTATTGCTTATCTCTTGAATTCTGCCCTCGTGATCCTGTAGTTGTTTATCTCTCTTTTTCTCAGCCTCTTTATTTTCCATCATTTGGTCTTCTATATCGCTGATTCTCTCTTTTGCCTCATTTATCCTAGCAGTTAGTGCCCCCATTTTTGATTGCACCTCATTAATAGCCTTTTTGATTTTGACTTGGTTAGATTTTAGTTCTTTTATTTCTCCAGAAAGGGTTTCTCTAATAACTTCCACGCTTTTTTCAAGCCCAGCTAGTATCTTTAAAGTCATGATTCTGAACTCTAGGTCCGACATCGTACTAATGTCCGAATTGAGTAGGTCCCTGGCAGACGGTACTACCTCTTGTTCTTTTTGCTGAGGTGATTTTTTCCATCTTGTCATTTTGTCCAGAGGAGAATAGATGAATGAGAGAACAAAATGCTAACAGGTTAGCAACGTCCCCAGCAAATATACTCTATACAAATCAGAAAAGACCTGAAACCAGGGGAAAAGAAAGGGAAAGAAAGAAAAAAGAGAAAAAAAAAGAAATAGAAAAAGATAAAAACAAAGAAAAACAGAACAAAACATAAAAAACAGAATATGATCAAATATGATCAGGCTAGTGCATAGATCAGTGCCACACACTAGATTTTGGGCGTATTTTGGTCGTTAGAAGAAAGTGCCTCCTAAAATTTTAAAGGAAGAAAGACATATATGTACAAAATAAGGGTTGATACAATGAAGGGATGGAAGATGACTGTAAAGATGAAAATTATAAAAGATTTTATAAAAGGAATTGATAAGATAAGAAGTTGTTTGAAAAAAGAAGAAGATTTAAAAAAATGAAAAGAAAAGAAAAAAAAGGGAAAGAATGTGGTCAGGCAGGAGACTAGACCAAAGCCATACACTAGTGATTTAGGGTATATTTTGATCTGTTAGAAGAAACTGTATCTCAAAATTTTAAAGAGAGAACAACTTATATATATATGCCCAAAATAAGAGTAACTACTATGAAGGGATAAAATATGACTCTAAAAATGAAAAATAAAAAATGTTTTTTTTTAAAAAGGGATTGATAAGATGTTGGTTGAAAAAGGGAAAAAGAAAAATAAAAAAAAACAGTTAAAAAAATTAACTTTGAAAAACTAATGAATCTTGGTAAAAAAGCCATGAATTCTATGTGCAGTATTCCCCTAGCGCTGGAGTTCTCCCGTTCTCCTTGATCGGTAAAGTTGGTCTCCGCTTGCTGCCTGCTCGTGTTGATCTTCTGGGGGAGGGTCCTGTTGCCGTGGTTCCCAAATGTCTTTGCCGGAGGCGGAATTGCCCTGCCCTTGTCGGTCCAGGCTAAGCAATCTGCTTGGGTTTGCTCTCAGGATCTTTTGTTCCCTGCAAGCTCTTGGTACAGCTTTGGAGGACCAGGGTGAAAATGGTGGCCTCCCAATCTCCACGGGGAGGAGCTGAGAACTCAGGGCCCTGCTCCTCAGTGCACCCCCAGAGAAAAGCAGTCACTCCCGTCTCCCCAGTCTCCGGCGGCACTCCGTGCTCACCCGGCCTGTGACCGAGCGTTTCTATCTCTGGCCCCCGACCCCGTGTGGAGTCTCCAAACCCAGCAGATCCCTGCAGTGCGCTCCCGCACCGCTCCTCCCAGGGGAGGAAGGGGCGTCTCCCCAGCTCTGTCACTTGTTGGGTCCCTGCTGGAGGAGCAGTGGCCCGACTGGGCCGCAGATCACAGTTTATGGCAACCCCAAGCAGAGAGCCCGAGCCTTGGCTCTGTCTCTGCAGCAGGTTTCCCCGCTCCGATACCTGGGAGCTCTGCTGCACTCAGGCACCCACGATCTTTCTGTGACCCCGAGGGTCCTGAGACCACACTGTCCCGCAAGGGTTCCACCCCCAGCTTAGCCACTGGAGCGATGTCCTTCAGCGGAGCCGGCTTCTAAAAGTTCTGATTTTGGGCTCCACGGCTCTATCACTTGCCAGAAGCGGCTGATGGAGGCCTCCTCCCCCGCCGTCTATCCTCCCGAACATCGCCTCGGGATTAACTTTTCCACACGTCCTACCTTCCAGTACGTGGTCGCTTTTCTGTTCAGAGAGTTGTTGCTATTCTTTTCTTCCATCTCCTGTTGAGTTCGTAGGTGTTCAGAATGGTTTGATCCCTATTCAGCTGAATTCCTGAGACCAGACGAAATCCAGGTCTTCTACTCCTCCGCCATCTTGCTCCACGTAGTTATAAATGTAATTCTTAAATTTAAGTTTATAATCCTTTTTAATTTTTGTGTGTGGTGTAGGGAAGGAGTCCAACTTCATTTTTTTCTGTGTGGATACCCATTTGTCCCCACATCATTTGTTGAAAAACTATTCTTTATTTTTTATTGTCTTAGCACCTTTACTGAAAATTGATCCTAAATATGAGGGCTTCTTTCTTTTTTTTTTCAAGATTTTATTTATTTATTTGACAGAGAGAGCACAAGCAGGGGTAGTGGCAGGCAGAGGAAGAAGCAGGCTCCCTGCCGACCAAGGAGCCTGATGCAGGGCTTGATCCCAGGACCCTGGGATCATGATCCAAGCAGAAGGCAGACACTTAACCACCTGAGCCACCCAGGAGCCCCTGAGGACTTACTCTTTCTGTACTTTCAATACTATTCTGTTTATTTACATGTCTATCTTTGTATGTGTACCACACTGTCTTGATTACTGTAGCTTTGTAATAAGTTTTGAAATCGAGAAGTGTGAATTCTCCAAGGTTGTTCTTTTTTAAAGACTGTTTTGACTATTTGGGGTCTCTTGCAATTTTATATGAATTGTAGGTTTGACTTTTCAATTTATGCAAAAAAGACAGCCAGTGTTCTTATAAAGATTGGATTGAATGTGTAGATCCATTTAGGGAGTACTGTCATCTAAATACTAGGTTTAGATTTTATTTAATTTCTTTCAACATTTTGTAGTTTCAGTATAAAATTCTTACATTTCTTTTGTTAAATGTATTCCTAAGTGTTCTGTTCTTATTGATGCTATTGTAAATGGAATTGTTTTCTTAATTTTGTTTCCAGATTGTTGATTACTAGTGTGTAGATTACAAGTGATTTTATGTATCAACTTTCTATCCTGCAACCTTGTTGAACTCATTTAGGCAGGTAGGTGTGAGCAGTATGAGAAGATCAATAATATGCCTTGGATTACAAAAGAATGAATTAGATAAATCAGGACTGGAATAATAGGTTACCATGTACTGAGCATGTTTATGAACGGTTAATGCTTCTTAACCTTTAATATGCATATAAATCTTCTGGGAATCTAGTTAAAATGCAGACTGCTGTTAGTTGGTTTGGGGTGGAGCCAGGATTCTGCCTTTCTAACAACTTCTCAGTAGATAGCTCGTAGCTTTCATTTATTACTTTTAAGCCACAACTATGCAAGATATGTATTATTATTCCCATTTTACAGACAAGAAAATAAACTCAAAAGTTGAGCAAATAACCCAGCTCACAGAATAAGTGGCAAAACCAGGACTTGGACACAGTTCATGTTAATGCCAAAGCCGGGCACTTTCCACTCTATCACACTGGATATCTGGAATAGGAGGAGATCACTTGGGCTACAAACAATGTATACACTGAGGGATAAGGCATGCTTTTCAGGGTCAGAGTTGCTGCCAGGAGTGCATTTGGGTCTCAACCTTGAGGTTATCTTGGAGAGTGGATCAGTGAGAACCTTGCTCTCCAGGTTGCTAAGAAGCAAGGTATGAGACTGGACTATCAGGTAGCAGATGATACTAGTGGACAGAACTCATGACTCGAGGTGGTCTAGAAAGTGCCTCATCTCTCTGATCAGGCTAGACTCTATGACTGGACTCTGTATACTGCTGAGGTCTACAATTAAGATTACACCTATTGTTGATGCTTCCTGAATTCTAAATTATTTTCCTGGGGTTAATGAATGGTATAGCATCAGTGCTATCCCTGAGGGGCCACGGTAAGAGTAGGGATGTGGGTAAGGCTCTGGTCATATGGTTACATATGAGGGATTATAGATAGGTGACCAAATTTCTTTCCGATATTTTTCAGTAGAATTTTAGAGAATTTCCGTCACCTCAATCAAAACACTTGAGATTTTTTTTTTTTTTTTTTGTCCTTAGCACCCTTTATTGAAGTATAACCCTTGATGACAATCCGGCAGGCATATCAATGTCAGCCAAGAAGGGAGTGGTGGAGGACTCAATTGCAGAAACAATAAGATTCAGAAAAATAATAGCTTCACATGGCATAGATGACCCCCAACAGTTGTACAGCAAACACTGGTTCTTTATCTATAGAAATTGCCCCCTGCCCCACCCCCCTCTAAAGATCTACTAATCTTCAAAGATTATAATATGCTGTTACAGAACTATTATTGGCATAGACAACTCCTTTGGCAAAGACAGTGGGAGTCACCAAGCTCCAGACAGGAGGAAGTGGCCATAAATGTGCCCAGCTTCCTCCATCTGGGACTTGCTGCTACAGGCAGAGCAGCACCTTCAGGGAGACTGGGGTTCAGGTTGTGGCTCTGGTGCCCCCGGGGCAGCTTTTTGACACAGGAGGTTAAAAGGGAAACAGAGCCTGAACCTGGCCTTGAAAAAGGCTTTTCATCTTTCACCCTCTCTCTTTCTCTGCTTCCAGTTTCTTTGTTTCTAGGGTTTTGTTTTTAGTGTGTCTCCAGGTTCCCCTGGAGCATTTACCACTAAACCATGGCTGAGTCTGCAGCTGGTGGGACTCAAGGAGACTCAATCACCCAGAGCCCGGGTTTGGGGTGGGGGAAGTAAGAAGGGACAAGTGATAATAACCCTTGTACTGATTCCTCTCTTTCTATCAACCTGTTACCCAATGGGGCCTGTATGAGTATTTGAAGAGAGAGGACAGAAGTCAAGACCAATAACCTTCTTTGGGAAAATCCCTTGGTCTGCCTTCCAAACTGCTACCCCTGGCAGACCTTGCAAGAGGGCTGAGCCCAGGAAATGAGAACAGGGAAGAGACACTGCATCTCAAGTGATACTGGCAGTTCTGAAGCACCGTCACTCACATCAGTAGCATGGGGTCTTAGTTCCTGTTTAGTAGTTCCCCTGTGTCTGCCAAGCTTCACTGCTCAGTATAGTTTTGGGGTTTATTAAGTGCTTTAGAAACCGTCCTTCTGTGTGTAAATGAGCATCCTGGTGTTCTGATTCTAACTCTAATCTCAGGTGGGATGAGGGACAAAAATAACACAGTCAATAGTACTTTTAGTGTGATAAATTTAATGTACAACCAATCTAACGTTGACTAGAAAATCCCAGACCATGGTCATCGTGTCCAGGTAAGTGACCACTCTTTTCCCTGGTCCTGTGTTTCCCAAAAAGCTGTTCTAAGCACCCTCCCCCCGCCCCGCCAAATCTTAGAATGTTGGATTATGTTGGCCTCACCCCCCAATACGGGGCATCTCAACTTACTCCTTATTTATCCTAGAGCCTGTTTAAGAAAAAAAAAAAAAAAAGATGGCAACCACAGCCTCTATTCATAGCACTCCCCCACCTTCCTCCACCTCGGCTCGGGTCAGCCTAGCCCTTTACAAGCCATCAGCCTTCCTGAATAGAGTAGACTCCTCCCTTTGAGGAGGAGAATGGCAGGTTGACATTTTAACAGTGGTTCTGATAGCAGCAGTGTACTAAGAGCATACCCAGGGCCCCCCTCAGGACACCCTGCTGGCCAAGATTCTTCCATTGTTTCCAAATACAATGAAGAGGAAACGGAAGCTGGAGACCAGTGTTTGTAGCTGCAGCAAAGTTCTTTGGCAAATTCTTCAGCTGAGTGAGGCACCCCTGCTGCTACAGTTAACCTCCAAGGACCCCCAAGGAACTCAGCAGTAACTAGAAGAGATGTCAGGGCTTGCTGGGCAGGGCTGTGCAATATGAACCGGGGGCACCAGTGAGCGAGGAACAGGGACAGAGCTGGTTAATAGGCTAGCGTTTGGCCACAACTCCTTTCCTGCCGGGGCCCACCTGAGGGATTTTCCAATTTTCCAGGACAGAAACTGGCTAGTGGTGTCAGGACCTTGGCAGCATTAGCCAACAACAGCAGCCTTAGTTGCTTGTGTGCCTAAGACCATGGCTGGGTCGTAATTTGCTCTGGGTGGGGGGTCGGGGGCTGGGGGGTGGAGGGGGGTGGCCCTGGCTGGAGCTTCTAGCTACCATGAATTTCAGTTCCCTGAGTCAGGCCACAGGCTGGAGAAAGCAATTGTGAGATGGAAGATCTCTTCCTGAGCTCCCTTCTACCCAATTTCTTAGATGGGAGGTGGTGGAGAAATGGGTGAACCTTTGTCAGTTTCAGATTTCTTTGGTTTCAAGAAAAAATAGGTAAGAAAAAAACTGAACCCTGTTGGGGAATGCTAAGCTTATGGGTATCCTGACTTCAAGGAAAGTATAGGGCCAGGCCATAGTAAGCTGAGTTCAAGGTGAGAACTCCTTTTTTAGACACTTGTAGGCTTCAGTGGGAAGGATTCAAGGCTTTGGCATTTGCTCATCTAGCCATGGTGAAATTCAGGCTGATCTGCAGAAAACGCTGTCCTTCTGGGATTACTTTTCCCTCTCCGACTCCCCTCTTCTCTCCTTCTTAGTTAAAAAAAAAAGGAAAAAAAATCAAAACATGAAAATAAATAAAATCAAAAGGCCATTTAAAATACAACAAAGAACCCCTCACCCCAATAGTGAAATGTGTATCCAGAAGTCAGCTTTCGTAGAGCTATTAATGACCCATAGTGTGCAGCCCATAGGGTGGGCACCTATAAGCCCCAGCAATGAAAGGCAGGAAGGGACAGGAAGTGGTAGGCCAAAAATCTTAGGACGGGAGCAGGGCCACACTAGCCAGGGCTGAGAGTAGGCCTCCTTCCCCCTCAACCAGATGCTGGGGAAGGTAGGCGGGCACCTAGGGATTCCCAATCTTTGCTCACATTCTGTTTCGTGTAATTTCTCCTTCTGAGCTTATGCGAGGCCCTTAAATTGCTGGTGAGTGAGGCCCTCAAGACAGCCAGATCTCTGTGGGCAATGGCTGGGCCACGAGCCTTGGGCAGGATGGAGCTGTACAGGCAGCTTCTCTCTGAGCCTTGAGAGGCTGGTTGTGGCGTGGGTGGATGGCGAGTGCACGATGTCTTTGGAGTCCTTGTACCAAGAGGAATGCAGGCACTTCGTTGGTTCTGTGTGCGGGGAGTGCTTGCCTGTGCAAACCATGGGAAGGAGAGTGTGGTTGTATAATCACACCTTGCTGCGGGCACCCCCTACTTCTTGCTTTTGCTCCCTAAGGTAGAAGTTTGGGGCCTCCTCAGGGACTCCTAGCTGGTTGGGAACAGTGCTAGGTAAGGGGCAGTGAGAGATGTCCAAGGTAGAGGCTATGGAACAAACAGCTAACTAACTGCTATCTACTTGCTAACAAACTGCTAACAAAGATTGAAAGCACTTCCCATTGTGGCTGGGCAGGGATGGCGGGTCAATCCGCTGGAGGAATTAGAAATTGCTGGGCCCCAGGAGCAGGCTCTCCCTGAGACATTTGAGCTGCTCTTCCCCAAGCTTGATCTTCTCTTCCAACTCTCGCTGTTCGATGATGAGAGCAGATTTCATCTTCACAAAGTGTTGGTAATCTTGGAGCTGGTCCTGAGGCAGGTAGCGGGAGACCATGCCAAACACCAGCTTCTCGCGGCGGTCCACATGCTCCTTCAGCTCCTTGGCATCTGCCAACTGCCCTGTCAGCTGCTGCTTCTTCTCTATCAGCACCAACTGAGGAATCAGATAGAACAATTAAGAGCCATCCCAGTTCCCAGTCGGCTGCCTTACCCACGGCTCCACCAGGAATGCTGCCACCAACAGCTCCCCACTCTGCTAACTGATTAGTCCTAGATTTCCTGCCCTGAGGTCCACCTTCATGCAAAAGCCCTTCTTTCTTATGGGGGGGGGGAGGGGAGGATGAACACAACAGTGCTTCTGGACAGGGCGGTGTGTATTCACCCCTTTCCATCCCTAAGCTGCCTTTAATCCATGGACCACCACCTGGGTTAGGGTGGGGGAAGGTTCTGACAAAGCCAGCTCACGCCCCTTCCATCCGGAGAACAAGGATCACCGTGATAGTGCTTTCAAAATGGCGCATGTCTCCGTGTTGGTGTACACGTGTGAGTATGTATCCGTGCGTGTATGCTCGCGTGTAGGTGCCTCTCATTGTGGATTCCAATTCGTATCCCAAACCACTTGTGTGCGGAAAGGTAATGCCCCTTTTGGTTCACGGAATTATGCAGAGTGGCCCAACCTGTGAAACTGATAGACTCCCAATCTCAGCTACTTGGTGAGACCTCGTCTTCCAACTTGGAGAGAGAGTAAGGTGAAATTGCTGCTGCTGATGCTGCTACTACTCTTCCTACCACCGTCAGCACCGATCCTACTACTACTATTACTACTATTATTACCACTAACACTGATGATACCACCACCACCACTATGACTATTACTACCACTATCACTATCGATACTACTACTACTACTACTGTTACTGCTATTACTACCACTATCACTATCAATACTACTACTACTACTGTTACTACTATTACTGCTACTACTACTGGCGGGTAGCACTCATTCAGTGTTTACCCTGTTCTGGGCCCTGTTTTAAGTAATTAATATGGATTATCTAATTTATTTATTTATTTATTAAAGATTTTATTTATTTGGGGGGGGAGGGAGAGCACTGAGGGAGAGGGAGAGGGAGAAACAGACCCCCCGCTGAGCAGGGAGCCCGATGTGGGACTTGATCCCAGGACCTTGGGATCATGACCTGAGCTGAAGGCAGACGCTTAACCGACTGAGCCAGCCAGGAGCTCTGGATTATCTAATTTAATTCTTACAACCCCATGAGGTGGAGGTAGTGTGTTTTTGAAGAGACTGAGACAGAGTACGGTTAAGTAAGTTGCCCACAGTCACACAGCTAATTATTGGTAGAGCCAGAATTTCCAGGCACTTAAAAGCGAGTGCCCACACTCTTAACACTATGCTTTACTGTCTCCCAGATGAGCCAGACTTGAAAGAGGGAGCCCCAAGAAGGAACAGATGGAACTTCCCTCCATCCACTCCTGAGACCCCAACTCTACCTTCTCCTGGTTGGCCTCTGAATCGATGCTGTTGAGAGCATTCTCCACCCGGGCCAGTCGTCCAGAGAGGGACAGCAATAGGTTGACCACTTTGTCCAGGTCCCCGATAAACAAATGGTATTTTTCAAACTCGTTGGATTTACAGACCGCTTTTAGGTTGGCCTCCACCTCCTCCCCAAGGGCAGAATTGGCACCGATGTCCTCTAGCAGTCCTCGCTGGGCCTCCCGCAGGACAGAAAGCTTTCTGCCGATGCTTTCAATAAGCTGTATCTAGGAGAAATCAACAAGAGAAGGCAAAGGATGAGAATGGGGACTAATAGAAACTGATCTGTGCCTGTAACCTCCGTTTTGGGTGGAGGTTTCCATCTGGAAACAGATGGCAGGCTCTACCCATCATCAGAAACAAAGGAAACCCGAGCAAGTCATGAGCAATTCCAGTTTTCTGGATAGGCGCCCTCTCTCCCATCTATCTCTTCAGATCTGGTAGGAATCAGTCACCACCAAACTTCTTGGCATCAGATAAGTGGTACCCAGGGGCTAGTTCTCATTTGCCAGATGTAACTTAATAAATACTGGCTGAGACCATTTAATAAACAGGAATTGGAATGCTTGTGAGAGCACGGGTTGGAAAACCATCGTCATCAAGTATTTGCCTTTGGCTTCATTGATTCTCCTTCAATCCACTGAGTTAGGTCTTGTGTGCGTGGCCCTGTGCTGGCCCTTCACCCCCCTCCATTTGGCTTTTGAGGACTTTTGGATAAGACTGAGTTCTGAAGTCCCAATGACTAGGTTTGACTTCTAGTTCTGCCACCTTCCTGGCTGTGTGACCTTGGGCGGATTTCTTTATGGAGTTCACTTTTGATCTGTGGAATGGGCATAATTGTAGGACCCACTTCATTGAATGGGATGATGGATGCCACGGACTTAGCAGGGACTAAGAGTTTAATAAATGTGGGCCACTAGGCTGTCACTCCACCTGGCTCCACCCTACCATTCCCATCTCAAGGCTCTGAACCTTTCAGGATTAGCCCCTCGTTCCATCTGCATTTACAACCCTCATCCTTGTGCCCCTGATTTGCTTCATGCAGTTCTACCTGCTCTCCATCTCTTCCTTCACTTTGGCTATTTCCCTTCTTTCCTCAGGGCCCAGCTTTGCTCCCGTCCTCCCTGCAGGAAGCTTTTGCCTCCATACCCCGTCTCTCAATGATCTCTTTCTTTTCTGAACTCTCCTGCCTTTCAGAAATAGAATGCTAGAGTATAATTTGAAGTTGTTCATTCCCCGTTTCACGTGGATGCAGCTGGTCCGTCTCCTACTGATGATAAGTTTCTTTTTTCTTTAAAGATTTTATTTATTTATTTGAGAGAGAGAGAGAGAGAGAGAGAGAGCATGAGCAGGGGGAGTGGCAGGAAGAGGGAGAAGCTGGCTTCCCGCCGAGCTGGGAGCTCAATGCGGGGCTCGATCCTGAGCCGAAGGCAGACGCTTAACCGACTGAGCCACCCAGGTGCCCTGATGATAAGTTTCTTAAGGGAAAAACTGCTTGTGTCTTCTGATCTGTCTCCCCTCTGGGTGTAACGAGTTCTGGAACCCCACCCACAGGAAGGTAGTGTGGTAGAGCGGCCGTTTGGAGTCAGAGATGCCTGGATTCTAATTCCACCCCCTCCAAACTGTGTGACTTTCGGCAAGATACCCAATCTCACAGAGTCTTCTGTTTCCTCATCTGTAAACTGGAGACGCTTCTCCTCTCCTCCCCCACCCTGCCACCTTGGTGGGGGTTAAATGAGATCATAAAGTAAAATGTTTAGTATTGTGCCTGGCCCCTTAGGTGCTCAATACCTATTTAGGGCTGCTGCTGCTGTTGTTGTCATTGTTGCTGTTGTTACCAGGTACGCTGAGCTAGCAGAAGCTTGTCTGGTGCACAGTCCCAACAAGAACGAGCCGCCCCAGGTTGCTCACAGCCTTTGCATTCAGCATCGCATTGTGGTTAAGAGCATGGACTCTAGTGCCAGACTACTTGGGTTTGAACCCCAGTTCTGCCACAAAGCACCAGTGTAACCTTGAGCAAGTCACTCAGCCTTTCTGTGCTTCAATTTCCCCATCTAAAAAATGGGATAACAATAGCACCTACCTCATAGTACTGTTCTGAAAATGAAATGAGTTAATACAGGTTACACACTTGGAACAGTATCTTGTATCTTGTATCTTGTGTATATATACTGAAGTATGCTTCAGCGTGTATTTGTTCTTTTCATAATTTTTTTTTAGAGAGAGAGAGAGAGAGAGGGTGCACGTGAGCTGGGGGAGAAGGGCAGAGAGAGAATCTTAAGCAGACTCCATGCCCAGCGTCTAGCCTGACGCAGGGCTTGATCTCCTGACCTTGAGATCATGACCTGAGCCCAAATCAAGAGCTGGATGTTTAACTGACTGAGCCACCCGTATGCCCTGCTTCAGGGTTTGTTTTGTTATTATTCACACCCAGGCACTCTGGGACCACAGGCTTGTCATTTTCTAGCATGTGCTCCTTTCTAGTAATTTATTTAGAAATGTCCAAGGAGAAGTGTCCAAGAAATGTCCCAAGAGAGACTGCTCTGGGTCCAGGGCCTCGTATCTAATTCAGAACTGGCCAGAAGTCAGGAGATCACTATGATCTTAAGTCTGAAGTGTCATCGGTTTACATGTAAGGAAAATTCTAAAACTCACTGAGAATCAGGGATCGATGATATGAATGAGGCAATACAATTAGATGCCAAGAGGCTCCCAGTTATATCCTTACCCTCTGCTCTCCCAAACAAAACTCAGTGCCAGGGACAAGGGAGGGCTGGGGGCCAAATGATCAACTTGGAAAATCACCTACCCACCCTAGCTCTTCGGTTCCATCATTCCATAGATCCGGAAGGATGCAAGCGAAGAGAGCCCTTTGTTTCTTGGCACCTGCCTTTGCAACCTGAACTTCAGTCCTGGGGAAAGTGTACTGGATAGAGCTAAGGAGTCATCACAGACCCAGCTAGAGCTGAGTTGCTTTTCTAGGATATTGCAAATTGGTGACCTTCTTCACCTGTCTTCCTCAGACAAAAGCTGTCCTAGCTCCCCCACAATCACTTCAAATCACTACCTGCTGTTCCGTGCTTTGCCATTTCTGATCATTTTTCTCTTTTCCTGCTCAGACTCTTATTAGGTTTGCTCCTAATAAAAAGGTCCTGAGTAAGCCAGGAGCAGCCTTGCCATGCTCAGGGAACACAGAATCCAAGGAGGCAGGCATCTGGATCAATACAACTTTGATACCACCATGCTTCCCATTCTTTCCCTGACATTTTGCTTCAGATTTGAAAGTGGTGGGGGGTCTCCTGCAAATGGCCTCCAGCTTTCCTACAGGTCATGTCCTGAATGAGAAGCATGGGCAGAGGAGCAATTTACATCAAGTTCAGATGTTCACAAAGTGGTAAATTAGGCCTTTGGGGTTGGCATGGAAACCCTATTTGCTTACGAAATAAAATGGGTAAGTGCAGGGAGGGCAAAGTGATTCCAGGAATTTGATTAGAAAACTAGCCTAGTGATGCTTACAGGAAGAACAGGGAGGTTTTGGAACAACAACATCATTTCTATTGCTCATTCTAGTATTTTTAAGACATTATTGATTATTCTTGCAAAGAAATACTAAAATTTACCAGCCTCTAATTTCTCCGCCCCCCCCCTTTTTTTTTTGGCTTAGTCAGTCTATTCCCTCTTCCAGAAAGTTACACAGAGAATGCAATCAATGGCTGCTATTGGTTTGAGCTCGCTGGCAAAAACTCTGATGTGCCCTGGGCGGCGAGTTACTTACAAGGCTGGCTTAAAGGCGCAATAAAGTAGAAAGTGAGACAGTCTTGACTTCATTCAAGTCCTGGATCTACTACTAGGTCTGTAACTCTGGGCAACCTAATCCTCTCAACTGGTAAAAAAGGGGATCACTGTCCAGTTGTTTTAAGGATTCGAGAGACACAGTGATGATGATGATGATGATGATGTTGATGATTTCTATTACTATCACTACTATTATTGGCTGGATCAAAAAGAGACTGGAGTTGCATTTGTGAGGAACCCAGAGAGGCTATTTGATGTCCATACTGAAGAAACAGGGATGCACCAAGTTGTTCTGGAGAGTGTAGAGGGCAGGTCAACCTCCAGACATGCAAACTAAATGGTGAAAATCTAAGGCATATCAGAAAACTTCACCTTTTTTTGAGCCAGTTCGTGGTCAACTTCTTCCTCTCCCAGGCCAATCTCTGCCATCTCGGGTTGGTCTTTCAACTTGTTCAACAGTTCTGCTTTGGCCACAGAAATATTGTAATAAGCTGAGTAAGAGGTAGGGATCCCTGGGGCCCCTGGAGGAGGCGAGAAGCGCTGAAATTCTTGTCTGTAGAAACAAAGAATGACCATTTGAGCACCTCTGTCAGAGAGGCTCCTGAACTTTCTGCTTCTTAATTTCCCCATTTGTGAAAAGTGGGACCCTGCTTCACCAAGGAGCTATGGAATAAGGAAATGATGGACCAGGAAGCACTGTTGAAATGTCAACGGGCCACATGAAGACTACCCAGAAGCCAAGATAAGGCCAACTTTGAGAATTTAGAAGGCTATTTCTATGCCCTGGACTTCAATGGGTAGGGGAACTTCTTTAGGGGTGATTTGGTTTGGTCAGCGCCCCACTAAGATCCAGAAAGACTGGCAGGCCCCAAAGTTCTGTGCTTCTGATCTTCCAGGATTCCCCTCAGTTCATGGCCCCGGCATATGAATCCCCAGGGAGGGAGGAAGTGGTAGGGATCTATCTGAGACCTTAGCTATTCATCCTCCAAGACTGTTGGCCTCCCTCCTACACAGCCCACACCGCCGCCCACTCCAGCTCTATCTAGTCTGCTTGCTTACAAAGGCACCCCATGGCTTTCCTGGACACTCGTGTAATCTCTTCTTTCCTGGTGGTGCCACTCCTGCTTGAAATGGCCCCGCCATTGCAGATCTCCCACAGCAAAGAGGTCACCCATGACCTCAGCAGTGGTCGCCATGCTGGAGGCTGGGGTTAACACCCCTGCCAGGGACTTGTCACGGCCTACCACATCTCTCATGAGCTCTTCTGAGACTGCCTGTGAGGCAGGCCTTCGGCCTGGGAAAGGATAGCATCTCTCCACTTCTGCCATATCCCCAGTGGCCCCAGCCTCCTCCACGGTTGCAGAATGAAATGGGGAAAAAAAATGGAACCAGTGGCACCCGGGGCTTGACAAATGTAGCAGCAGACCCTGTTGTCTTCGGTTCACTGAAGCCCGTGGGGCTGAGGTGCTGCTTCTCAGAGCCCCAGCCCATGAAAGAGAACTGCTCCTGTGGAAAGAAGTAGCTCTGGTTCCATGCTGGCTTGGGTTTGGGCTCTTCTGCCATCGAGGCTTCTGGTCTGGCGTGAGGCAGAAAATAAGGAGAAAAGCTTTAATGTCAGGTTTCAGTGATGGAAGGGCAAAGAATTCCACCCATGGTTTATGCAAGAGCCCCCCTCCCCCCACTATATTCTTGTTGCCTACCAGCCACCCCTACCCTCCACCTGTCTGTGTTACTGCCCCTTTGCTAACCTCTAGCTGTTTGAAAGGAAAAATAGGAGACACTCATTAGTCATTTTTGCAGCTACTTGCAGCTCTTAGATAAAGGTCAAAAATAATGGTTAAAAGGCTCCACAGCTATTTACTGATTCATGCTATGCTCTCTCCTAATTCATCACACAAAAGAAACTTGGGCATGCCACTATTCCTCAACCAAGGTATTCATTTTACATGTGGGTTTTTTAAGCTAATAACACTAATAAACGAACAATACTAGCTAATACTCACTCACGCTTACCCATGTCCTAGAAACTGTCCTAAGATGTGTTTTTCTGTAGGTGTGTCTGAGTGTGTGTGTGTGTAGATAGAAATAAAAAAATTTAATGCTCGTGGCAACCACTTTAGAGATAAGGAACATGAGGTACTGAGAGGGAAAGTGACTACCCCAAGGTCACCAGACAGTAAATGACAGACCCATGATTTAGACCTTCGTGGCCTAACTCCAGAATCTATACTTTTAGCCACTATGCTATATTGCCAAAGGGACAACTTGACATCATATAAAACCTTGCATGTAAGGAATTTTCTGGCTGGACTATATCTATGTTAGCAGACAAGAGAGAATATTCTGGAGGGAATAGGAACATATGAACTTAGGGAGTTCTTATCTATAAGAAAAAATATTTAGGGCATGTGTGAGAGAGTTTGGAGTCAGAAAGTGCTGAAAGAAAGTACAGAATTAAGGGGAAAAAAGGATGTGGCTGTATGTCAGTTATATCTCAATAAAACTGGAAATATTTTTTAAAAGGATGTGCTAATTATAGACTCAGATCGCAGCGGACACAGCCCTGCACCATATCACAGCGTATCATCTTAGGCATTATGTCCCAGAGCTCCTGTCTTCATAATCTCCACTAATAGGGCAGGAGTTACAGGAAATCTATGACAACATAATCTGCATTTGATAATGAACACGGAAGCAAAAATCAGATTCCTTCTGCAGAGCACTGAGAGGAAATGCATAGAGTTCGGTACTCGAACCAGAGTTAGGGGACTTAACCAACACTTGAAAATTCCACTAACCTGGTTTTTAGATGTATCCCAGCGTTTTGTAACTGAATAGTATGTGGGTTACAGAAATGCTCTGGTTTGACTTGGCTGAAATTAGAATGTCTTTTTCTGTTTTTTTTCTTCGTATTCTGGATTCAAAATATGATACATCTACCTGCCCCTAACACTTCTCCCTTACAAAGTCTTAAAGCCACTTCCTTCTGGTTAGAACCCTATGCTCTCCCAGGGTCTGGGAATAGGATCTTGAGGAGCCCAGAGATCTTGGGAGGATGTACTGGGCACAGTGAGCCAGATGGCCTGGGTCCTGACTACCTGTGATCTTCTGCAGGTTACTTTAGCCTCCCTGTGCCACGCTTTTCTCACCTAAAAGATGCAGGACACTAATGATATCTATTTCATAGGTTGGTTGTGAAGATTAAATCCATCAACACACAAAGGTGCTTAGAACAATGCCTGGCACATAGGAAGCAGGCAAAAAAAAAAATTATTAGCTTTGTTGGGAATAATGCTGTTCCTTAAATCCACATCATCCAGAGAGGCATCTATAATTGATTTTCTGCAGCCACAGCTAGCTAGGGCTGTGTGCAAACAGATGTTTCCCCTTGCATTCTAGAGTCATTAACAACAACAACAAAAAAATAAATCTCTGGAACGAGTTACAAGATCTCTAGTAATAGCAGTTTCCTTCTCTCTGGCCAAGGCGCCAAGGTGAACGGAGGTACATAAAAGGAGGAAGGACTAGGAGGCTGGAGGGGCAAGTCTGGGGCCTCTAACCACGATCGCTGGGACACTCTGCCCTACAGGGGCCAAGAGGGCCTTGTAAAGGCCTGGCCTGTTGCAAGAACAAGATCTCTCTGAGAGAGGCTGCCTAGGATGGCAAATGAAGCATAGGTTTTAGAGTCACACAGATCTAGCTTTGGAATCGAAGTCCGTTAGTCCCTTATTTTCCTCAGCTGTAGTTTCTTCATCTGTCAAATGGGAATCATCTGTCAAACAGCGCACAGGGCTGTTGGGAGGTTAAATGAAATAATGGGTATAGAACGACTAGCGGTGTGTGGCACACAGCGAATGCTTCATACATGTTCAGCCGTTGGTTTATTCATTCTGTCTTCTTAAATGTTAAGTGCCTACCACATGCTAGGTCACCTTCCCTTCTCCCTGCCGTGACAGGGAGCAACCACAGTCGCTTTCCACAAAACGTCTTCTGATGGCAGTAAGAACGCCCCCCAGCTAGCTGGACAGCTTGAAAAGCAGCCGCGAGGGCTCCGATGAGAGACCCTCCCAGTGTCTAGGAGCTAGCTAGGCCCTGTCGCGCTCTGCTTGTGCACCTCGCACTGGGAAACTTCTCAACTAGTTCCAGATGGCCAGGTGAAGGGTTTGTGGGTGGGTAAAAGACGCAAAAACGAGGTACTTCTAATAGCAACGAGTCTCCGGCAAGTTCCTTCCGTAGAAGGATTTAAAGAAAGCACTTATGGGATCGATACCTGCCCCTGACCCGCTCCCCCCAGCAGAGTGCGGGCTGAGCTCTGGGCAGGATGGTGTGGGCAGAGCCAGAGGCCAGAGCTCCTTCGCTTTGGAGCCAACAGGACAATGGCCAGGCACTGTAGGGCAAGCACAGTGAGGCACACAGACACCAACAGCCCGGTGGCCGGGCTTACACTCCTGCTCTGCCCTCCCTGCCCGGGCAGCTCACCCTGTCAACTACCACCTGTGGCCCGCCGAAGCAAATGCAAAGAGGCAGGGCCACAGGGCTGGGGCAGGGAGGGGATGGAGAGAAGGGCAGAGGAAAGGAGTGCCCTTGACTTTTTGTAAGGAACGAGCCGGGCACAAAGCGCCCACCCCCAGGAGCAGCTGCGGGGAGAGTTTAGAAGCCCGGGCAGGTCCTAGAGCAGAGGCCGGTCAGGCTGTGAGCTGGCCTCTCGTTTTTAGAGAGCGAGCAAAAGAACAAGGCAGGAAAGGGCCTGAGCCAGGCTCTGGGGAAATGCCAGGAGGCAGGGAGGGCTTAATTCCTTCTGGCTCAGGGGCGTGAAACTGATGCATACCTTAAAAGGCAAACTGAGAAACAAGATAGTATTTTGACAGTGATCGTTAAGAACATCAGCCACGACCATTTACCGAGCACCTACTATGAGCTACACACGGGGCTCCCTACTTTAGAGAGATGGTCTTCATCTTTATGACAGCCAAGTGGAATGGGTATCATCATGCCCGTTTTCCTGCCGAGAAAAATGTGAGGCTGGGAACAGTTTAATCAATCGACCAAGCCAAGGTCACACAGCTGGTAAATGGTGGAGGTGAAGTTCACGCTCCTGCTGCAGCCGCCTGGGGGACCTTTCTTTCATAAGCACTTACTTGGGGGGATCAGTGGTCTCCTTCTCTGATGTCCTCCAAAGCCCACCCGGACCGTAACAGCAAGGGGGCTGAACCTTCTCAGGCTGAGATCCCAAGTGGCCCCTTATTGGAGGCAGGAAGTCGCTGGGATGGAGACCAAAGGACTCTTGCTCTGCTGGGAGGCTCTGTGAGCCCTGCCTCGAAGCCTCCAAGTGGCCAAAGCCCAGGGGTTGTGGGTGCTCCAGGACCTCTTCGGGATGGAGGGTGCCGGTACCAGTGGTTTCTGAACTGAAATACTGGGGTGGGAGCTCCTCCTCCTCCCCCTCCTCCTCTCCCCCTTCCTCCTCTTCTTCTTCCTCTTCTTCCTCCTCCTCTCGCTGCAGCTTCTGCTGCTCCTGGGCTGCACGGAAGAGCCTGTACTTCTCCCAGTTGGGAGGAGGCGGGCGAGGAGGAGGAAAGGCCTTCTTCCGGGCTCCCAGAGGATCCGGCTGGGTCTCATCAGCTTTGGTAAAGGGCTCCCTCCTATGCTGCCCCCAGGCCCGGGAGCTCTGCAGCTCCAAGCTGATGTGGCTCTCTGAGAAGGCACGGCTACGCAGCGGGCGGGGCACGGAGGCCACGGAGCTCCCCTCCTCACAGGCAGAAGTTTCCTCTGTTGTTTTCGAGGAGTGCTTGAAGTCTCCGAGAAGGTCAAGGGAAGAGATCGCTCGGTAGCTTGACAAGTCCAGTGCTGGGTTCTCAAGGCAAGGATGGGACGGGGTTGCCCATGGAAAGCTAGCCTTGGAATGAGCCATTTCCCTGCAGAACAGCAAGACGGGGATTGTGTAAACCGAGCACGTCGCAGATGGCCCCATGTTTCGGATAACATCATTTCTGTAAACTTTAAGACGGCCATAAAACAATGCAAGCATATGTAGTAAATGCAATCATAAGAATAGTAATACTAACACATAATATTGATAGCTAACACTTACTAAGTATGTACTAAATGCCAGGCACTGGTTTGAGTGCTTTCCACGTCTTAACGTAGTTAATACTCACAATGACCCCACGACGTAGCTATTATTATCATCCCAATTTTATAGCCAGGAAAACTGAGGCATGGGCAGGTTAAGTAACTTGCTCTGGGTCATAAAGCTGGTAAGTGGTAGAGCTAGGATTTGAACCTGGACAGTTTAGCTCCAAAGACTGGATGCACACACTACCTCACTCTGTAGCACTCGGATTGAATGTGCTGTGTACTGGGGCTTACAAGTCTGATTATCCTGTTACATTGTTTTTGTTTGCTTTGTTTTCAACCATGAAAAATTTTAAATATTTAGAAACATACAGAGATTGCTATAATAAATATCCATGCTCCCACCGACTGCCCAGGATTAGCACATTTAAATACTCTGCCATCTATACTTGATGATTTTTTTTAAAAAGAGATACATAGTACCCTTTGTTTCGCTCCCCACTTCTATTCCCCTGCTGCCTCTCCAGATGCAAGCTGTATCGTGAATTTGACATGCTTTCTGTCCGTGTTTTTATACTTGTACCAAAAGATATCAAGCAGGCAATTCACAAATATCTACAATTTTGGGTTTAAAATAGCTCCTTCTAATGCAATTCTAGTCAGAATTCTCAACAGGAATTTTTAACTATAGCACTTTTTATTAATTTGCAACATGAAGTAAGATACAATATATTTTTTAAAGATTTTATTTATTTGAGAGAGAGAAAGAGAGAGAGAGAGAGAGAGCATGAAAGGGTTAAAGATTTTATTTATTTGAGAGAGAGAAAGAGAGAGAGAGAGAGAGAGAGCATGAAAGGGTCCGAGAGAAAAGCAGACTCCCTGCTGAGCAGGGAGCCCGATGTGGGACTCGATCCTGGGACTCCCGGATCATGACCTGAGCCGAAGGCAGTCGCTTAACCAACTGAGCCACCCAGGCGCCCATAAGATACTATATTAAAAAGTATTTTGCTACAGAAGAAATGGGGGGGGAGGGATTAGGCATATTCTAAAGCAATTATAATTAAAACAGTGTGTTACTGATTAGTAGAACAGAATGAAAACTCCAGAAACACATTGAACGATATAAAATCATATATAACTCACCTTCCTAACAAGGAGATAAAGAATGATTTTTAAAAACAATTTTTTTGAGATAACTGCGGAGCAGTGATATTTGGAGCTGCACCCTCTATTATGTACCAAAATAAATTCCAGATTCAAGAGTTAAGGGTATGTGTGTGTGTATCTTAATGTATGTTATATGCATATACAGGTATATATAGTCTATGTTTATAAGAAAAAACTATCAGAAGATTAAAAAGACTGTCACTTGTGAGGCAAAATGAGATTCTCATAAGCAATAGAAAAAATATCCAAAAGAAAAAAGTCCAGGTTGATTTAAATATGTATAAAAATATGCATAAAAAGTCAAACTTCTGTATAATAAAGAGTGACCAAAGTCAAAGGATGGCTCTTTAGTCTCCCAGTGTAAAGAGTTAAACCCTCTAAACCAGAAGACCTGGTCTCCTGCTGTAGACTGTGAGCAATCAGCATCATGCTAAGTATTGCCTAGTGACAGGAAATTCCAGCAGTTCAATTAAATCATCAGACAGAATACCCATTCAATAGTCATACTGAAGACTGAGAATATTTCTTTAAAAAAATAATCATACACATAATGGTAGCCAAGCTCAGACAGAATGAAGAACCAAATCTCCTCCAGTCAGCTCATCTCCAGTCCCCGTCGTGGCTAGCTCATCACTCACATGGATCAGAAATTCACCCCCACATGTCCACACTCCCTTCTCATTTGGGCCTTTGCCCACCTATAGTTCCTTAAGATTCTAAGTTCCTCCTTGTGTGCAAAGTGTTCCACCTGGCATTTCCTCCAGCAGGAAACAAACAAGGTGGTGAGTGGAGAGTGAAAGGTTGACAAATGCTATCAGGCAGAGGATTTTCCTGACCACCTTATCTCAAACAGAGATGACTTATCCTTCCCTATCCTCTTTCTATTTTGTTCTTTCTCAGAACACACATCTCCACTTAGTATTATATCACATATCTATTTTCACTTGTTTAATTTATGCTCCACTCTCTAACTAAAATGTAGGCTCCATGAGGGCAGGGATTCTTATGAGTCTCATTTATCTAGTACCTAGAGCCTGGCACACAGTGGGCATTTAATAAATTTTGTTTAATAAATGGATTGATGAATAGAAATATCATATGATCCATCTTTGGGTATTTACCTAAAGAAAATGAAGACACTAATTTGAAAAGATATATGCACCCCTATGTTCACTGCATTATTTACAGTAGCCAAGATATGGAAGCAACCCCAGGGTCATCAACAGATGAATGGATAAAGAAGATGAATGGCTAAAAGATGGTACACACACACACACACACACACACACACACACACACGCAGAGGAATATTACTCAGACACAAAAAAGGATGAGATCTTGCCATTTGCAACAATGCAGATGGACCTAGAGGGTATTATGCTAAGTGAAATAAGTCAGATGGATAGAGAAAGACAAATACCATATGATCTCACTCATACGTGGAATCTTAAAAAATAAAACGAACAAATAAACAAAAAGCAGAAACAGACCCATAAATACAGAAAACAATCTGATGGTAGCCAGAAGGGTACGGGTGGGGGGAGAGGGGATGGGCAAAATGGGTGAAGAGGGGTGGGAGATACAGGCCTCCAGTTACATTTGTGAGCACAGCATAATGTACAGACTTCTCAAATCACTATGTTGTATACCTGAAGCAAATGTAACTTTGTGTATCAAGTATACTTTGATAAAATAATAAAATAAATGGATTCATGCCAAAAACGAAAAAAAAAAAAACAACCAACAGCCATGATATTTGTATTGTAACAAAGTAGAATTAAAGGCAAAAATCAACAAACAAGGCAAAGAAGGGCACCATAAATTGGTGGTTAGAACACATGATTAAGATCTAACTACCCTAAATCTTTATGTGTCAAATAACATAGCATCAAAATTCATAAGGCAAAAGCCATAGGAAATGCAAAGGTAGAAAAAGGGAGCAATGAAATATGCTGATGACAGATGTGACAGTCAAAACTAAGATAATGGGAATATTTAAATTTCTCTCTTTTCAAGGGTCCATTGAACCTTTTTTAAGTTGACTTTATATTAGGTCAAAAAATGAAAGAAGTACAGACTATGGTACCTAATCACAACATAAAAACACTAGAAATTAGTGACAAAAATGAAAGACAAAAACTTCTAGTACATAGAAAATAAAAGGGAAAAAAATATTCCCCACTCTAGTCAAAGAGATCTGATCTGAAATTGTAGAATACCTAAATAACAACAACAATGAAATATCAGAAACTAGAGAATTTGACTGACTAAAGCAGTGGTCAAAGGAAAAACCGAAGCCTTCAATGCTTACATTAATATGTAAGAACAAATTAAAATCAATGAATTAAGCACTGAACAAAAGAAGTCAAGAAAAGAGCCACAAAAATAGAGCTAAGCAAAGCAGAAAGAAAACTAATGGCAGAAATTAATACACTGGAAAACAAATGGCAGAATTAATAATTAAAGCCAAAAGCTACTTCTTCAAAAGAAAATACAAAACAATAAAAAGATAAACCACTTGCTAATCTAATTAAAAACCCCAAATGCACAAAATAAGAAATGGAGAAATAACCACAGTTGCAGAGTAAATGAAAAGAGTAAGAGAATACTTTGCTCTACTCTATGAAAACAAATTAGAAAGCTTAGGGTGGTTTTCTAGGAAAACAAAAATTACCAAAACTGATTGCAGAAGAATGGAAATATCTAAGCGCACCTGTTACCACAGGAAACAATGTTGATAAATTTGACAAAAAAAGATAGCACACTCACGCGGTCTTATGTTAATTCTACCAGCCTTCAAGGAACAGACAACCTCAATACTATTTACACTTCCTAGACTCTGGAATCTACTGAGGGAGAAGAAAAGAGTCCTGCATGATGTCAACACGAAAACCCAACAACTAGAACATACATAAAGGCAAACTAGAAACCAGGCTCATATAAGAATACTAATGCAAAAGTCTCACCATTTTTTGCATTTAAAAACATAAACATTAGGACATTAGTACATGTAAGGAATTTATTAATAAATTACCAACATATATTGAAAGTGCATGTGCAAAAAATTCTTTCTGAAGAGGGTGCATGATCCAAAAGAGTTGGAAGACACTGGTCTGGGATGGCTGTTCCTAATCAAAGTGTCTCCTGAGCGAAATTACCAGGAACGGTTGTTGAAAATGCAAACTGGTGAGCCCTACCCCCCAGAAATTGGGATTTAGTACCTCTGTGGTGGCGCCAGGGAATCTGCATTTTTAACAACTGCCCCCCGCGCCTGCAAGGGATTCTAATACAAGTGGATCCGGGACCATACTATGAAACAGGAGTCCGGGGTGAAAATGATGGGAGGGCTGCGGTTTGGGGTGGAGTTTGGGGGACAGGGTTCTTTGTTCCTGTTAGGTTGGTTTCCCATCTATACAGCCTGTCTTCCACCCCTCACCACACACCTTCCCCCCTTCTTTCCCTGCCTCTCTCCCCCTCCTCCGCCTCATCTCCAGTCTCGCTCTTAGGAAATGCAGGTGGTGGCAGCAAGGTCTCCAAAGGCCCCGGCTGGGCCGATATCCTGCAGCCGGGGTGACAAGAGTCCTGCTGCATGGGAGTACTCAAATTCACCACTCTTTCCCCTTCTCTCCCCAGAGCACAGGAATGACAAGGCAAGAGAGTAGAGTGGAAAGAACACAGTGTCAGAAAGACTTGGGTCTGCATTCCAGTAAAAATGTAAAATCAGGCTCCATAACCCAAAAGCTGCACGACCTTGCACACAGTAGTTAATTTATCTCACTTTCAGTAAAATATTTATCTTACAATGCTGCTGTGAGGATTAACTATATAAAAAGGACCTAGCAATGATGTTGGGTACGTGGAGAGGTGATTAATAGTGATAGAATTATGTTTATTGTTAGAAAGGACTCCCTTCCTCAGGGCCACTGCATATGGCTGTGCCAGTTGTGCAGTGCACAACCTTCACTCCTGTATGCTTTGGCCTTGTTCCTCGTTCTCACCAAAGGAGTTGGACTGCACTGTCTCCTGGTTAATATTCAGCTCTGCTCAAGAGCCAAGAAACCAGGAGATCTCGGGTCTCAGCTCAGCCACATGTCTGCCTAGCTAGGAGGCCTGAGCTAACCAAGGATTTTAACTTTGGGCTCATGTACTAACTCTTCTCATCTACTAAAAAGGGACAAATAATAAGAGGCAAGTTTAGGTTTAAGAGCAGTGTGAAAATCAAAAAAGGATTCGATATTCTAAGTTGTCTTGTTCTGGTACTAATCACTTATGTCAGCCTTACAGAATTTACCTCTAGGTAGCCAACTCTAGAATCAGTTGGAAGAAACAAACATACCCTTCTAGACATTTGGTGTCCTAATTCATGGCACTGTGACCTTACCTGGGGGCACTGGGCTCTGACAAGGCAAACTGGAAATTGCTATTCTCTGCATCAATCTTAATTTTATTATTTTTAAAGAAACATTCTCTTTTTTAAAGATTTTATTTATTTATTTGACAGAGAAAGAGCACAAGCAGGGGGGACCGGCAGGCAGAGGGAGAGAGAGAGAAGCAGGCTCCCTGCTGAGCAAGGAGCCCAATGTGGGACTCGATTCCAGGACCCTGGGATCATGACCTGAGCCGAAGGCAGACGCTTAACCGACTGAGCCGCCCAGGCGCCCCATCAATCCTAATTGTATAAGTACTACCCCCTCCCCACTTACATGGCCTGTGCAGGGCCAGCCTGAGCCTTACAGAGTCACTTACATCAGGGGAGCAGAAGCGGGCATGACTCCGAAAAGGGAAAGGGGAAACTTCAATGGGATCAGCTGGATCAATGTGTGTACAAATCCTTCCATGCGGCCATTGAATATTCTATTGTGCAAGGTGACCAGATCAAAGGGGAGCAAAACTGACATAGCCTCTTCCTTCCGGGCACTACAGCTGAAACAAACTGGGGAATGGAAGGCTTCCATTGAAGTGCGTCAGGCTCAAATGCAGGTTACTGGCCTCTCTAGCGATCCTATCTTCCAAGGGCTCAAGCCATCTATATGCACAGAAATCTACAACTCCACTTTGGGACCAAGTGGAGTGGAGTGAAGGATAAGGAGTTTCATTAAGGGAAATGAACTATGGTTTCTTACTTCCTAGTGTGTGTTAGGCACTGCTTTTTTGCACTTTTGTGTATGTATTTCTATTAATCTTCACATCAACCCATCATTGCCAGTTGCGGGTAAGAATCCCGAGGCGTACAAAAGGGTAATTCAGGGGCGCCTGGGTGGCTCAGTCAGCGAAGCGTCTGCCTTTGGCTCAGGTCATGATTCTGGAGTCCCGGGAATCGAGCCCCAAGTCGGGCTCCATGCTCTGTGGGAAGCCTGCTCTCTCTCCCTCTGCCCCTTCCCACCACTCGTACTCTCTCTCTCTCACTCGCTCTCTCAAATAAATAAATAACATCTTTAAAAAAGGGGTGTGTGTGGTAAATCATTTTCCCAGCTAGTAAGAAGCAGTCGTGTCCAGACTGGAACTTGCCTTCTCTGACTCCAAGGGCCAATCCCACTGGAGCAAGGACTCCTAGGGTGAGGCAAAAGGTACTCGCACTGCACTTGTCCCCAGGTGTCCAGGCAGATATTAGCTCTTTGCATGGAAGCACGAAAGCTAGTGTAAGAAAAGGCTTTGTTGACACCAGCAAGGAGACTACATCTCAAAAACAAAAGCAAATGGCCTGCCAAGTCCTGGGCTGTTCTCTTTTCCTTTTGGCACAGGTTACCTTTTCTTCTGATGAACAGATTTTCCCCTTTTGTTAAAATCTTTTTTTTTTTTTTTTGGACTAATAGTGATTGAAAATGAAAACGAATATTTGCAGAGACTGAAAAAAAATCTCCTCCTGCCTCTTCCCCTGTACTTCTGAAGTTTTCTTGTTTGGAAATTTTACTTTTAAACTCACCACAATAGTTTGGTATTCCAGGATCTCAGCAGTAAGGGTGCACAGGTCCAGCCCCTGTCCCCTTTCCCTTTCCTCGGCAGCCAAAAGATAAGACTGCTCCAAGAAAACAGCCACTCCCAGGTTAATGCTGAAGGAAATATTTGCAAGATCCAGGAAGTGAGACACAAGGAGGCTTATGCTGGGAGGAGAGAAGGGCCCAGAGGGATTGTTGTTGCCACCCTTTTCTGCCTCTGGGTCCACAGAACTTCAAGTAAGGAACAATTAGTCTGGCAATGACAAATGCAAGTGGCAAGACTCGCCCTGAACCTTCCACATCCCCCGGGAGGCTGGTGCCAAGTGTCCTTTGAAGGGATCAGAGAAGTCCTTGCTTTATTGGGTCTGTCCTGGGTAAAGCTTAGCCTCCTCTCTCCAATGGTCCCAACTTGGAATTTCCAAGAAGGTCTTCCCATAACTCCTCTGGATTTTACATAGTGTCATGGACATGGCGGTAAGGGATGGTAACAATCGGTCTTAGGTTTACTGAGAGTCTGTCATGCATCAGGCACAGGGCTGGACAGATGACAGACCTGCTTTCATTTAACTCTTGAGACAATCTTCTGGCGGGGTATTCTCTTGGCCATGTTAGAAATGAGGCTCAGGGCAGTTAAACAACTGGGTGAACACAAAGGGAATAGTGGCCGGAAGTTTCAGCTAAGGTTCATCTGACTCCAACGCCCACACTTTTGCCCATGCAACATGCTGCCTCTTCAGCGTTCAGATTATCTTCTCGAGAGATTTAATAGAAGACATTTTAGGAGTAAAAAACACATTGTCGGGGGCCCTGGAGGGTCTGACACAAGAATAATTCAGCTGAGGATTGGGCTGGCCAAGGTTATTAGGGATCTATTCGCTGCTATCCAGAGGTAATGAAACCCGGGCATGCATCAGAACCACCTGGAGGGCTTACTAAACCACAGGTTGCTGGGTCCTGTCCCCAGGATTTCCGATTTAGTAGGTCTGGGGCAGGGTGGAGAATTTTTATTTCTAACAATTTCCTGGATGATGATGGTACTGCTGGTCTGGGATCACACTTTGGGATCTACTGTTCTAATCGGTCATTACCTACCAGGTTCCCAACTCATCGGGGAATCTTAAGAGGTATAAAGCCATTAAAAAAAAAACAAAACTTCTCAAACCAAAATTCATTTAGTTAACTATATACATACCATCCATGTGACAACAGGGATGAAGATTTACAAAATAAAATAATGGGAATACTGGAAGTCCAAAATGTTCTGGGAGTCCTGATGTTATTCAAGGAAATTCTGTGCCCCGCCATGGTTAAACTATGGATGGGTCAGGGAAAGAGAGGACGTGTTGTCTCTTTGAGTCCTCACGTACACCAGATGTTAATGTACTGACTTTTAAAGACCTAGAATACAATGGGAAAGACTTAATACCAGTTATAAAGAACATGATTCTGTCTCAGACGGTTTAAAAGGCATTCTTGTTGCTCAATTATTAATGAGAACGATTACTGTTAGAGTAGTTCTCTGGGCCGCATGTATTTAATGTTTGAGATTTTAACCCTTTGAGAGTTAACCCTAAGGATCCACGAAATGTAGTAACTGGTCATTTTGCAAAGGGTATGAATTTGACTTCCAAGGCATCACAATACCGGTTGAGAGGACAAGGTGCCCAGCAAAAAAAGGGAGCCTCATCAACCGCTTGGCACTGCCATCTCAACATGGCTTGACGGGTCTCTATTTGCTGACAAGGTACACAGATGCAGTCACCATGGCAGAGAGAAAACGTGCTTCTTTATGAATAATGGCACCGAAGCACAAACTATTGGCAAGCTAGGGCTGGTGACTGAAGTGACAGAACCATCTTAAGAAAGTGATGCTTCTGAGCTAGAAAATACAGTGTTTATTGGTGGGGGTGGGGAGGTGCTATGTTGCAGTGACAGATTTGGAAATTTGCAGAGGTCTGGTGACGTACACCCTCAGGAATGTCAAAGTTCTCGCAGCCTTAAATATGCAGATGTGCTGGTTGATTGAGAATTCTAGCAAACAAATTCTAGTTAACAGTGAGATCAAGCATGTCCCGTAAGTAACACTGTCTGTCATTAGTATGTGGATTTTTCCAAAGCCCTCGATCTTTAACTTCCTGGGCCCAGATCAAACCAATCAATCCTCTTCTTTAGATTTTCTTTTTTTATTATACATTCTAGCAACTTGACATGTACCCCCCAAACACCGTGTGTATTCAACTCCAACTATTTACAGCTTACTAGTAGCCCTTCTGAATTTTCTTTGTGTATGGCTACTATCAGAGACAACATGTGATTTAAGATTTAGCCTTTTTGGGGTTAATATGAGTACAAATACTCATTTCTGTGCAAGACCCAATATTTGTATACCTGTCATTGTCAATGGCTATGTTCTGTTTCCATCATAATGATCTATCTATTCGATCGGTAAATCTTTTCCATGATTATAAAGAGCACTACTACGAACATCTTTAAACAAATCATTTTTTTTCCTTTTTAGGTTATTTCCTTGGGGGGTCTGCTGGGTCAAAGGGTATGAACAAACAGTTTTATAACTCTTGTCGCATATTTCTAGATTTTCCTCTAGGAAAACGGAACCAATTTTATACTGCTCCCAGAAACGGTTTTCTCACAGCCCTGTCAAGATAGCGTTTTATAATTTCTGTTGATCATTTCCATTAATTGTTGATAGTTTAATAAGCAGGTCGTGATACGTGGGAGTTGTTTTTGTTTGCATTTCTTAAATTGCTAGTGAGCCTGTACTTTTCCATGCAGTGATTTTACCGCCTTGAGTTTGTCACGTGTAAATTGCCTGCTCAGTTTCCTTGCCCTTTTACGAAGCCGAATCTGAAAGCCGACCTTCTAAATCTATATCCATTCTTTATATCTTTTGGACAGTCAATTGTTATCAGTGGTGCTGACCCCAGACATTTGCCTCATTCTGTTGTTTGGCTTTTTATTATATTTTGTTGTACAAAGGTTTTTCCCCCAACTTTTATATATTTAAAATCATCCATCTTGTCTCTGATGATACCCTCCATTCAACAGACACAAACTGATCTTCTACCCATGGTTGAAAAAAATATGCTGTTCCACTGTCTGCTTTCTGGAATTTACTATGGAGTATTCTAGGTGCTATGGATGTAAGTTAATTATTCTCTGTATTGATACCTAAAATTCCAACATTTATTAAAGAAAGAGTGATTGCTTTCCCCAGTTCAGGGGTGCTTCCCGTGTGCTCTATATTCTTAGAATAGCTCGTATCTGTTCCTAGAATCTCTCTCTCTCTTTTTTTTAAATTTGCTGTTTGCTTTTTTTTGACCCCCTATCATATGGTTTTGATAATTGTCATCTTCTGACAGGCTTTAAAATCTGTTAGGGTAAGTCTACCATCACTGTCTTTTTAAATAAATGTATTCTTTGGTATTCTTGCCCACTTATTCCTCCAGATAAATTTCACTATGAATCTAACAAGTTCTATAAAGCATCCCACCATGACTCTAATCGGTAGTACATCACATCTATACATTAACTTAGGGAGTACTGTAATCATTGCTATATTTAGTCTCCCTAGATTGAAGCAGAGTATGGCTATGCATTTATTCAGGTCTTTATTTCTCCCATTAGAGTTTTATAATTTTCCTGGAATAAGTTTTGTGAGCCCAGGATTACATTAATACCCAAGTATTTAAATTCACTTTGTCATGCTTTTGACAAATCATTCCATGCCTCAGCAGACTGCATCCTTCCTAGGTGGCAAAGCTCTTCCTAATACAATGAGATTCAATTCTGAATTATCCATTTTCTTTCACTCAATCAGCAAATAGGAAATGTGTACTGGATATTCCACACTCTGCTCATGGTGTGGTTTGATAAAAGGAAGCATGAGAGCCCGAGGCTGAGGACTGAAAAACCTGGGTAGTAGTCTAGTTTTGTCACGTACTTGCTTTATAATCCCAGAAGCAAAGGACTCTGGAGTCCGATGCCTGTTGGACCTTGGGCAAATGACTTTCATCTATCTGTAAGGTTCCCTCATCTGTAAAATTGGGTCAAAAAATGGTAACTATCTCATGGGGTCATGATAAATCATAAATAATTCATGTGAAATGCTTATAGCAGTGCCTGACACATAATAAACACTTCATAAATGTTAGCTATTATATGCTTTGTTGTTGTTGTTGTTGTTGCTAATAACAGTATAGTACTGCCTCTCCTGCGTCTCGGCTTCCTTATCAGTGAAATGGGAAAAAGAAGGCTCAACTGCATAGGGTTGTTGTGAGGATTAACTGTAGCCATGTATATAAAAGTGCTCTACACATTCTAAAGCTCTGTGCCAAGTGGAGAAATGGAAAGGATCACAGGAAGCAATCACAGGTGCAGAAAACCAAAAGAGATAATCTAGAAAATACTTTCTTTTGGCTTTTAAATACATCACTTACGTATATAGCGTTTTTCACCCAGCAGATCTACTCACCGCCGTTTTTCCCTCCTGCTAATATCACAATGCATTTGCATTCTCTGCACACAAACCAAATAACAGTGGAGGGAGACAACCAAGGGTGTAACTACCTGGAATTAAAATTCATTGCAGGCTTCCAGGCAAAGAGAGTGGCTCAAGAATATACATTTGATTCTCCCACCTACACCCATCATTCCAATTGTGACAGAAATGACATAAGAAATGTTAAAAATGTTTGTGGGGGTTGGAGGGGAAGGTGAGTGGAAACTCCGTCAAGATTTCTCCTCTTAAATATCATCTCTGCCCTTGACCTTTTCATCTTCCCTGAGGTCATAAACTGTCAACCATCTTAAGCACCAATACTCTTTTTCTTTCCATTGACCTCTCTTTTCTGTTTTTAAATTCAAACCGGTTTCCCAGATCCTGACCAGACCTGCACTTAAACCAGTGGTTCTCATAATTAGCTTGCATCAGAGTCGCTTGGAGGGCTTGTTAAAAACACAGACTGAGAGCCCCATTCCGGGTTTCCGATTCAGTAGGTCTGAGTGGGGCCTGAGGATTTGCATCCCTAACAAGTTCAGAGGTGATACTGAGGTTGCCGGTCCTGGGACCATATTTGGAAAACCACTGACTTAAATTAAACATCACTGCTCCCTCTAATTACCACTCCACTTCTCTCCTTCCTTTCGCCAGCCAATTTCTTCTTTTAAGACATTTTTAAATGTTCAACTGTGTTTTTAAAGTTCTTCTTTTAAAATATTTTTCTATGACACGGTGGCACTAACACATAATCATTGCATTAAAATTAATGAAATGAGGGATGCCTGCGTGGCTCAGTCGGTTAAGCAACTGCTTTCAGCTCAGGTCATGATCCCAGCGTCCTGGGATCGAGCCCCACATCGGGCTCCTTGCTCAGCAGAATGTCTGCTTCTCCCTCTCTCTCTGCTGCTCCTGCTGTTTGTGCTCTCTCCCTCTCTCTCTCTCTCTCTCTCTGACAAATGAATAAATGAGTAAATCTTAAAAACAATAAAATTAAATTAATGAAAGGAAACTGAAACCTTCCTATGTTGCCTGTGGGAATGTGAAATGGTACAGCCACTTTGAAAAACAGGCTGTTCCTCAGAAAATTAACAGAATTACCATACGGCCCCCAAATTCCACCCCTTAAGTATATATCCAAGAGAACTGAAAACATGTCCACACAGAAACTTGTACACGAATGGTCATAACAGCATTATTCACAATAGTTAAGAAGTGAAAACAACCCAAATGTCCGCCAATAGACGAATGGATAAATAAATATGGCATATCCATACAGGGGAATGTTATTTGGCAAAGAAAAGGCACGAAGTACTGATACATGCTACAGCACAACGAACCACTAAAGCACGTGAAAGGAAAGAAGCCAGACACAGAAGCCCTCATATTGTCTCATTCCACTTGTAGGAAATGTACCAAATAGGCAAATCCACAGGAACTGAAAGTAGATTAGTGGTTGCTGGAGGTTGAGGGTGGGAATGGGGAGTGACTGCAAATGGGCAGAAGGGATCTTTTTAGGGAGATGGATGGGTCTTAAAATTGGATTATGGTGATTATAGTTGCATGGCATTGTAAATCTACCAAAACAGGTAAATTTATGACGTGTAAAGAGCCCTGTACATTTCTTTTCTAGGAATTCCCCTTACGGGCCATCGTGCCATCTACTTTCTAGGCCCATCACTTCACTACACTTGCTTCCCTGAAGGTCACTTGTGATTCTAAATTGCCAAAGCCAGTAGCAGTCCCCTCCTTAGCCTCTGCCATGGTGCACTGGCCTACCTCTTCTGTCACTCCAGCTGCTTGCTCCTTCAGTTTCCTTTGCTGGTTCTTCTTCCTCATCCCACTCCCTGGCTGGCTGATCGACAAACCTCCTCCAAAGAATCCACTTATCTTCCTCACTAACCTCAAATTCAGCATGCCCCAACTCAAATTGGTCATCTGCACCAAGCTAGCCCCCTTTTCTCACCTACCCCAGCTCTGTCAATAACTTTCTCTGGGTCACCTGGGGCTCAGAGTGAGTTTTGACTTATTTCCTTTCTGTCCCAAATTCCAGTCACCAGTTCTCTCTACTTTTCCCTCAGAAGGTGTCACTTACTTGTAAGGAAATCATTTGAACAGGCGATTCACATGAGAAGCGATGCAAATATTAAATAAACACATGAAAATATTTCAAACTAGAATAATCAAAGGAAGCCAATGAGAATTATCCTAGGTGCCATTTACACCTATTGCATTAGAAACATTTTCCACAGATGGAAAGATCTGGGGGAAACTGGTATCCTTACATATTGCTCATGGCAGTGTAAAATGCCTCCTGGGAAAACAGTTTGGTGAAATCTATCAAGAACAATAAGAATGTTCATATTGTTGCGACTAGTAATCCCAACTCTGGATAATTGTTTTTAATGAGATAATTCAAAATGAGAAAAAGGTTATAGCTACTCAAAATTTTTCTGCAGCATTACTTTATAATAGCAAGAAATTGGAAACAACCTAATTATCCAACAATTTGGGAATGATTAAGCAAATTACAGCACATTAAGCTAGTGAAATATGCAGCCATTAAAATTTATAACTATTGAGGAAGCCTGTATAGCAACATGAAAAATTGTTTACCAAGTAATGCTTAGTGGGAGGGGAAAAAAAAGCAGGACACACAAAATCACATCTACATAGTTATTATAACTCTGCCACAGAAATCTCTACACCTATAGATAAAACCTGGTAGGGAAATGAAAACAATCAGGGTGTTAGGGTGGTAGGACTAAGGCTGCTTTTTCTTCTGTTTTTAATTTCCTGTAATATTGTTTTCATAATAAACATTTTCTCCCCAAAATATCACACATATTTATCTGTCTCTTCTGCTTTGTTCCTGTTGTACCTCCCTTTCCCAATCCAGGGCCATACTCATTCATGCCTGGATCACTGACCCTAGCTGTTCTTCCTTCAACCTGCAAATACAGCCCAGTTGCCTCAAGTGCCACATTTATCACATCACTTACCTGATCGATAACCTTCAATAGCTTCTGTATTTGTGATACTATATAGTTTTCGAGGCCTACCTATCCTGGTCCAATACCTCACTATTCACCCCTTTTCTCTGCTATTACTGAAGCCGCTGCCCGCCCCCCCCACCTTCCTTCTTCATCCTTATTGTCACAACTACCGTTTACTGAGGCTTTCCTGTGCCGGGTTTTGTTCCAAATGCTTTATGCATATTTGCTCATTTAATCCTAGCAACAATCACAGGAGGTAGGTACTCTAACCCCACTTTACAAATAAGGAAACGGGCGCCTGCGTGGCTCAGTTGGTTAAGCGTCTGCCTTCAGCTCAGGTCATGGTCCCGGGGTCCAGGGATGGAGCCCCGCAGCAGGCTCCCTGCTCAGCCGGGAGCCTGCTTCTCCCTCTGCCTCTCCCCCTGCGCATGCTCTCTCTCTCACTGTCTCTCTGTGTCAAATAAATAAATAAAATAAAACAAATAAGGAAACGGATGGGGCAGAGAGAGCACGTGTGTGAGAGGGAGAGGGAGGGAGGGAGGACCAGCCACTTGCCAAGCTCACACAGCTAGGGAAAATAAGAATCTGGGTTTGAACCTAGGCAGACTGATTCCAAGGCCAGAACTCTTTAAGTTTATTTCTCCAACATACTCTGCTTAGCCCCTCTGGGCCTTTCCTCCTGTAGGTCCCAGTCTTCAGTTTTCTTACCCTCCAACAAACTTAAATAGAGAACAATTTATCATGTATTGGCCCTGTACCACGTGCCAGATGCTTCTTGTTTGAACCATGTATTTGACACTTTTTGTCTTATGGCCACTCACCCGAGTAAGCAAGAGCTGGGTTTCAGTCCTGGTTTGTCCCTTTAGTAGCTGTGAGACCTTCACTAAAATTACCATAACTTCTCTGAACCTCACTTCCTTTATCTGAGTCAGTGGTTCTCAAAGTGTGACCCCAGGACCAGCTGCGGTCAGCATCACCTGGCAGAGCTTGTTAGGAATGCAGATTTTGAGCTTTACTCCAAACCTCCTGAATCACACTCTCTGGCAGGGGTTGAGTGGGAGGGGTGGGATCTACCTGTCTGTGCGTTAACAAGCCCTCCGGGTGTTTCCAGAGCACATGCAAGTTTGAAAACCATTGCCCTAGTTAGAATAAAACCTAGCTGACAGAGTTTTGGGGCATATAAAACATAACAGAATATGTGTAACTTAGCTGGCAGCACATAGGTTGTTTTGTAAGTGGTAATTTATTATTACTGCTACTTAACTTTGTGTGGGTTAGTCCTCCTTGCTCAAGCTGTGGATGGGCAGGCATTGTGCTTCCTGGTGCTCTTTCTCTAATATTCCCCTGCTTGCTTCGAAAAAAGGCAGTACATACACTAGATTTTGAATAAAGTCCTCTGACCTCACTGCCTGATTGGTAAGAGAACCAGTTTGGAGAGGCACTGTAGGTTAGTCCAGTGTCTCTACAGGTAGACTACCTGGGTCTGGGCAACTTACCAGACCTGTGGGACGGTCAGGCAAATGAATTTATCTGTGTATCCTTCAGTCTCTTCTTGCTGTCAAACAGAGAGTCTAATAATAACTACCCCTTAAGGTTATGCTGATAAATACAGTTGACCTTTGAACAACGGGGGGTGAGGGGTACCACCCCTCACCCCCCCAAAGCAGTTGAAAATCCATGTGTAACTTTTGACTCTGCAAAAACTTAACTATTAATAGCCTGCTGTGGACTGGAAACCTTACTGATAACACAGTCAATCAGCCCATATTTTGTATGTTCTATGTATTATATGCTATATTCTTATGATAGAGCGAGCTAGGGAAAAGAAAATGTTATTAAGAAAATCATAACGAAAAATACATTCATCGTGTTGTATTGTATTCATTGAAAAAAAATTCATGGATGAGGCCCCATGTGATTCAAACCTGTGTCATTTCAAGGGTCAGCTGTAAATATTTGTAAAGTGCTTTGAATGGTGCCTAGAATAGAGCACCATGCTCAAGAAAGGCTAGTTAGTATTATTGTTTTTGAGTCATTTCACCCATTTGATGGTGGAGGAGGCTGTGTTTCTTCAGTTGGTAAGCCAGTGACAAATACCGATTGAGCAACTTCTCTGAGTCAGGCGTTGTGTTAGGCACAGAGGAGTCTACAGCCAAAATGTGGTCTCCGCTCTCAAAGGGCTCAGTCTAATATGGGAAACTCAGCAGACCCACCAGACTGAAATGATCTCTCTAAGGACATGGTACAAGTCAGTCCACAGAGGGGAATCTGATCATCCATAGAGTCCCATAGCACACCCACCCAGGCCTCAGACTTCTAAGACATGATGCTGAGGGATCCCTTTGAAAGGTTTCCTTAGGGATCCTACTTGATGCACTTATAAGGGGAAAGGCATAAACTTTGGGGCCAGACAAAACTGGGTCATGTGACCTCAGCTAAGTTGTATAATCTCTCTGGACCTCACCTATAAAATAGGTAAAAAGTGAACTGTTGTGGAGAATAAATGAGACCATGAGTTAAAAAGGGTCCAGCCACGTGACTGACAGATTATTCATAAATGTTCCCTTTTTTCATGGCCAACCAGGAAACTGATAGGTTTCTCAGACTTTGGAGTCAACAGAAAGCCCAAATTATTCCTGACTATCTCACCAAATCACAGGGGATAATGTAGACCCCCCCAGAAAAACCCTGGGCTCTTTGGGGGTCAAGAGACCCAGATTCTAGTCCTTTCCCTTGGTGCCCACACAGAGGCATGGCTAAGGGCCTTCTTCCCTGTTCCCCCTTCATTTCTAGAGGTTGAGTTAAAGAATCAATATGATTTAGGAATTTCACAAAAAAGAGCGTCCTGCCAGGCTTATGGAGAGCAATCTGGCAAAAGTAATTTTCCACTCCTTATAGCAGGCAGGCTCATCTCTGGGGAACATGACTTCCAGGTGCCAGGTTCCCTACATTACAGGAGCAGACTCTCCACTCTGGGCATTTTTTTTTTTTTTCCTTAATGGCTTTGCCCAGGAAACTCTTCCCTCTAGTCCAAGCCCTATGTGCCATTTGCAAAAATGTCCCTACCTTCTTCCAGGAATTTTAATCTATCACTAGCATGATCTGCCCCCGGACTTTCAAGAGCAGACCCTAAGTTCTCAACAAGTCCTAGAAAAAGAACGGTGGCTGAGCCCAAGAAACAAGTGCCTCCAACAACTGAGGCAAAGGCACAGCGGTAGCCGGACGGTCTTACCTCCTCTCTGTCCTCTCCAGTTGCCCAATGGCTGCTGGGAAGGCGGGCATCGTTTATGCCTTCTCATCTATATTTCGGCATGATCTGCTCCCACACGTCCTTGCGCCTGGGCAGGCCTGCCCCAGGCCTCTGAGCTGATGGGCCCAATGTCCCACGATAGTGCCTGACTACTCCATGTTCCAAAATGTCCTAGTGATCAGATGGGTCTGTAGCCCAGCTGCCTGGGGGGCGGGCTAGATTACATCTATGGTATCAAGTTCTTGGTATGGACACCAGGCCGGGTTCCTCAAAGGAAACTGAGCAAACACAAGGTCTTAGCAATTCTATAGAAGCCTCAGAGACACCAACTCACCCCAACTCCCTGAGGGATCACTTACCTCCCTGACTGGCTGGTCTTCCTGTTTCCTGTTATTGGTTTCCATTTGTCCCCAGGAAATTCCTGCAAGGCAAAATTCTGATAAGTTAGGGAGCTCTGAGCAGACAGGTATCCAGATGGCCTCAAAAATTTGTGAAGAGGTCAGGAGCTCGTCCCTGGCCAGACCCCCCCCCCCCCCCGCCCGCCGCCAAGTGGGTTTCTTCTACTCTCCCACACGGGCTAGAGAAACAAGTACCTGGAGGGCTGCCTTTCTTGTCAGGAGGCCCGGTGAACAGCTGGGGGCATGCAGAGACTAAAGAGAGCACTCAGGGACCTGGATCGTGTGCTCTAGAAAGTCTGTGTTTCCCTCTCTTTCTGCACTCCCCTCCCAAACCACGTTATAAACCAGTTTAGCACGTTTGTTGTTTGCTCTGGCTCTTGTGAAGGAGGTCTTTTTGTTTGTTCTGCTGGGTGAACCTGCTCGTTCCTCTTGCCTCTTCTAACATAGAAAGCATCTTCTTGGAAGCCCTGGCCCTTGAGGGGGCTTTGAGCCCGAGGCTCCTGCTGCAGCCTTCTCCCAGGGTGCGGCAGATGGAGAGCACGCATGCCAGGGCCCCCCTGTACTGCAGGGGCCCTTCCTCCTTTTTCTCCTCCCAGCACCAGGTGCCGCATTCCCCACATTATGGGAGCACACTCTCCACCCTGGGCATTCTTTCCTTAAGGGCTTTGCCCAAGCAACCCTTTACTCTGTAGCCCAAGCCACAGAGGCTATTTGTAAAAAAAAAAATGTCCTTTCCTTCCTATTCTAGCTCCAAACCTGAGGCAAATTTGCCTCGGGCACTCTCCCCGATTTTTGCATCCAGCATCCTCTATCTAGCAACTTAGAGCTTAGCGCACCAGGAACGCGCAATTTTTCCTAAACCTCATGGATCTTCCAAATTCCCTCCCTCCAAGGCTATTATTGGTCTGGTTCAAAGTTTTATTAACTTTGCCCAGTAAAACAAAAAACAAAAAACAAAAATTTACTCCCTTTTGGGGGTAAGATACTTGGTGTCAGTCATTCTGGCTGAGACACTTATTAGCTGTGTTATTTGAGGGAAGTTATGTCACCTCTCTGAACTTCAGTTTCCTATCTGGCAAATAAAGACTATGCTATCAAGCTTTGCCGGCTTCCCAGGAGTGAGAGAGCAAAGCGGGATGTGCCTAGAGGATGCCTAGCACAGCGCTCAGCATGTAGGAGGCTGTAGATGTCAGGAGCCACAGAAAAGATGAGGTTTTATAGCTTTCCCAAGACCAGAGTGGTCCCTGCCTGTACCTGTCATGTTAGAGCAGCTCTGACCACTTGTTAGACTTCAGACTCTGTCTCGACGCCCTTCTGAGATGTCCCTGCCCTCAAAGACACTATTACTCATTCAGCCACAGTGGGAGCCAGGATTTCCTGTCCATGCCCTGTGGAAAGTGCTCAGTAAGTAGCAGTGGCCAAACCAAACAAAGTCCTGTCCCAATTTGCAGCCTCCTTCTCAGCTCCCCAGTATATCACCTTCCTTTTTTCCTTTGAGCCACTTAGGTTGCCATAAATCGCCTGTGCTCTTTGAACCAATGAGACACTTATCCCTTCGGCTTGTTGCAGATGGGGCTCGCCGGCTGCCCCAGTGGAAGCCATACAGCCAGAAGGCATCCTGCCGTGCTGGAGAGGGCCTGGGCTTTTCTGTCAGCTTATGGAGAGACAGGGTAGCACAACTAGGAGCTTGGCCTCTGAAACTAGAGGACATGGATTCAAATCCCACACCTGCCCTTTTCTAGCTGTGTGACCTCAGGCCAAGTACTCAGCTTTTCTTTAGCTGTTGTCCCCCAGCTATTTCATAATGAGATCATCATAATAACACGACCTATTTCCTGACACCGTATCGAGGACTAAATGAGTACCTGGTGCACCGCGGATACTCAAATGTTAGTTACAATGATGCTGTTCAAGTTTGGGCTCTGCCACTTGCTAGATGGGTGACCCCTCTGAGCCTCAGCTTCCCTGGCTATAAAACGGGGATCCTATTATACCTTGTGTCATACAATTGGTCATTTGAGCCGGGGTGTCCTATCCCATGCTGCAAGTTTTCCCTCTGTCTGGGGTGTGTACGTGTGTGGGGTCAGGTGGCAGGGTAGAAATGGGCATGAAATGGCTCCACGTATCTGAAAGCCTAGTGTCTAAGCAGACCTGCTGAGCTGGTCTAACAGGCACTGGGGGCCCAGTGTGTCTCCCTCCCTCAGGATACAAAAGGAGAGGCATGGTGTGGGCACACCTCCATTGCCGCTGCCAACTGCTGCAACCTGGAACTTTCACCTCCTTCCCCTATGGAGTTACTAGCTCTGGGCTGACACTTCGGCAAGCCATCACTTCCTCTCTTCCAGCTTCAGCCCCGTTTCTCTACTGTCTACTTGTGGAACCTTCTTTCGGCAAGTGTTCCAAGCTAAGCCAAAATCTCCCCTGGTTTTAGGAGAAAATAACTCACACTTACAAGATGATTACTATCCAGGAGTCACTGTTCTAAGGGCTTTACACATGTTTCATCATTTAATCCTCACAACCAACTTATGAAGTAGGTACTATCACCTGCGTGTTTTTTCGAGATGGGAAAGCTTGGGGATTTGAATACAGGCGGTCTGGTTCCCGCATCAGTGCCCTCTAGCCATTATCTTATATTTCCTCTCCTCTTTGCTTCAACATTTTGTTATAAATCTTTTCAAGCATACAGAAAAGTTGAACAAATTTATACAATTACCCATATATCCACCACTTAGATGTGACAATTAATATTTTACTAAAACTGCCTGTTCACTCCTCATTCCGTCCACCAATCTGTCTTACCTTCTTATTGTATTTTAAAGTAAGTGACAACTTTATCCCCAGAAATTTGAAAACGTAAAGGAAGTAGAAAGATTTCTTGACTCAAGAAGAAATAGGTGACCGAAATGACCTATATCTAGTAAAGAAATGGGATCTGTAGCTTAAAATCTTTCCACAAAGAAAACTCCAGGTCCCGATGCCTTCAATGATAAATTCTACTAAACACTTAAGGAAGAAATAATACCAATTGAATGCAAACTCTTCTTGAAGATGGAAGAGGAGGGGCCACCTCCCAACGTATTTGGTAAGGCCAGCACCTTGACATGAAAACCAGACAAGGACAATATAAGAAAACTACAGATTAAATCCCTGATTAACATAAACACAAAAATCCTTAACAAAATATTCGTAAATCAAATCTAGTAACATAGAAAAAGGATACTATGTCATGACCAAGTAGGATTTAATCTGGCAATGCTAGTCTAGTTCTTATTTCAAAAATCAATCAATTATAATTCACCATATCAATAGAGTAAAAGAGAAAACTAAAGGATCATTTCAGCAGCTATAGACAAAGTGCTTTAGAAAATCCAGCATCCACTCCTGATAAAAGTTCTCAGCAAACTAGGAATGAAAAGGAACTTCCTCAACCTGCCAAAGGGCATCTACGAAAAACCTACAGATCACATCAAACTTAACAGAGCAAGATTAGGAACAAAGCAACACTGGCCACACTTACCACTTCTATGAAACATTGTATCGGAGGTCCTAGATGGCACAGTAAGGCCCCCCTCCCCTAAAAAAGGCATACACAGTGGAAAGGAAGGTAAAAACCAATTTCATTTGCAGATGACACGATTGTCTATGTAGAAAAATTTTTAAAAATCTACCACAAAGCTACCAGAACTTATAAGTGAGTTCCGCAAGGTTGCAGGACACAAGGCCAACACACAGAATTACATTGTTATTTCCATATAGTATTAAAATGAATTTGAGCTTGATATTAAGGAAACAATACTATTTACAATAGCATCAAAAACATGAAACCCTAAGGATAAATAACAAAATAGGTGCCACATTTGTATGCTGAAAACCATAAGTTGTGTACATCAATATAGCTCAAAAATGTCAGCATATGTATCATTAAATAAAGTTTGATATTTGTTTCTAATGTTTTTAGGCAAAATTTACCTCCAGTGAAATGCGCAAATGTTCAGTGTACATTTGTTGAGGTTTCATGAATGCATACACCTGGGTAACTCAAACGCTTACCGAGATACAGAACATTATCAGCATCTGACAATGTTCCCTCACGCCTTTCCCCTCAATCTCTGTGGCACCTTCTGTAGGCCACCACTGTTTTGAACTTGTTTCCCACTGAAGAGCTGTTCTAGAATGTTACATAAAAGGAATAGTATATACTCTTTAGGGTAAGGCTTCTTTCACCCCTAAGGTTCCTTTTTTTCAAAGAATGTGTATTGAGAAATTTCATACACTGAGTCATTCAGAAGTGTCTGCCTAGGCAATAACATTTCGACACAGGAATTCACTTCTGATCTGAGTGCGCCAGCCAAAAGGTGGTGCTAGGGAAGCCATGGGGCAGGAATGTGGCAGGGATCAGGAAGGACATAGGAGATCCTGTCAGAAGTACCCTGGGGGATGGTGGTGGCCTGTGTTGGGGTGGTAGGCCATAACCAGGGCATAGCAACGGCTAGTCTAGCCCTGGGTCTCTGACAAAGATAGGCTGGAGAAGGGCATAAGGATTTGTTCTTTAGAAACCCAGACAGGTCAAATCTCTAAAAGCAGAACCCCGGGGGACATCTGCAAAGTTTGCCGCTCCAAGTGGTTTGTAAGCAGGAAATGGAAGGGAATAAGTGCTATTTTCTGTCAGGCACTGGGCCTGTTTTGATCCTTACAACTGGATCTATGAGGCAGCCATTATTTCCCCCCGTCTTTAGAGATGAGGTCATAAGACTTTTCTCAGCACTGGCCATTTTATGAGCCAAAAATTCTCTCTTTTGCCCTTTCAAAATCATGCGATTGCAAGTTCTGGTGGTTGCACGACTTGCTCAAGGTCACTCAGATACCCGTTTTACAGTCAGGATACAAATCCTGGTTCTGTCCGTTTTGTGAAGAAAATGCTATTTTCACCTAACTCTCAAGTTGGGTTAACTGCAACTGTGGTGGCCGAGCGTCTTGCCCAGGGTTATGAAAATAGCGTTTGGTGAAGCCAGGGTCTGTACAGTTTCAAGGGATTGGAATTGTGATATTTTCCAGGGATCTCCCTCGCTTTCTCCTCACCGGGAGAATAACGAAGCAAACCCATCCAAGAACCAAGGCCTCACCTGCACTGTCGGCTTCCTGGGCTTCCAGGTGTTGCCGGGCGCCAGGCTACCATCCTCGGGGCCACTGTGCGGGGGATTATGACAGCAAGCTGAACACCGGACACATGGGTGGTGGTGGCATCGACAGTTGTAGCAGTTTGGCATCATGTTTCTCTTTCGCAGAGCAGGGCAGAGTTCCCCAGAACAATAAATGCAAGCGTCATGGACTACGGCTCCCTGGATGCTGCAGGAGTAAGAGCAGGTCCTGCGGTAATCAAAATCACCGCAGCGCAGTGGCTTGCAGCACATGGATTGTTCTAGACCTTTGCTTGCAAAACATTCTGAGTAGGTGGGGGTTTCTGGCTGAAGGGGTGACAGAGAATGATAGGATTGGTCTGGGGCACGATATGGCTGGTCTGCGGAATGGTAGGACTGGTCCATCGGATGGCGCCTCAATTCCCTATAGCTGGAGCTCATCGGCTGGAAGTTTGGGTCTATAGGTTTTGGTCTCTGGGTAAAAGTCTTATTGCTATGAGTGGTTAAACCTGGCAAATGAGATGTGGATAAGGATTTGCTACTCTCTTCAAAGAACTTTCTTCTGTCGGCAAAGGGCAAGAGGATGGCTTCCTCCCCAGCTTGGGCAGCAGAAGCCTTCAATTCCTTGCTGTCACCTGGGTTAGGAGGGCCTTCCACGGCTAGTGTCACGTGTGGCTGCAGGTTGTGCTCTGGAGACCACCTCCAGTGACCTCCACGGACTCCACGGTGAACACTTGTCTTCTCAGAGTCTGAGGAGGAGGGGTCCGATGCTTTCCACCAGGTGTTCAGGCTCACGGAGGGCTGGCCAGGCCTCCGGCCGGGGCTTATTTGTCCCTCCAAACCCATCCTAGATTCATGGCTCTCCGGGGCTTGGCTGAGGCACTCTGAAGACCGAGCCCTGAGGATCATGCTCCTGTTGAAGAGCTTGTCTCTGGGGCCAGGTGGTTTTTTACATGAGGACAGAAGAGATGAGCTGGAGGCAGGAGGTGGAGTACTTTCTAGGGGCTCCTCGGTCTCCTGCACTGGCTCCTTAGTGTCACACAGCTGCGGCAAGGGATTCTTGCTTTTTTGGAGCTGGGCCTTCCTCCTCTGGATTTCATTACGCAGATTGGTAGCAAAACGCTCACTCTTCCGCCGGTTTTGGACTGAGCGGCCCCGGGGCCCTCCGTTCCGCCTACCACCCCCCCGGCCACATTCCTTGGGTTCGCTGTCCCCTTCTTCAGTGGCCCCTGTGCTACCAGCTCCTTTAGTGGTTGAAGAACAATCCCTGGCTTGCGGAACAAGGGATCCAGAGGCACAGGAGGGCTGCTGGCTGGCTAGTTCACTGCCTGCTCGGCACGCTCTGCTTGGGTCCTGGAAGCCTTTTTCCGGAGGGTGTCCGTCAGCCTCTGTGTGTGGGGAACTGCTTGGGCTCGGATGCCCTGAACCCAAGGGCCTATCATCCACCTGCCTGGCCTTTCCGTCTTTGCTGTGCTGGTCCTGGGCTCCTCCTGTAGGGGCACATGGATTTTTCTTCCCTGCATGGTTGCCATGCAAAGGTGACAGAGTCCACTCATGGCCAGCCTGCCCGGCTGGGAGCTCCATGCCCTTGCTGCCCCTGGTATCAAGGTGTACATGCTGTAAGTGGGACGCCAGCAGCTGTTCCGGGGCACTGTGGCGGTGCCCTGTGGGTCCTGTGACGTGTGAAGAGCTGCCAAAAGAAGAAGCCTTAGCTAGCTCGGCTGAAGCCTTGTTGAGGGGGCTGGAATCTCTGCTGGAAGCTTTGTCATACACTTTTGGGAATCCGACCGCTTTGGCTGAGGCCTCCATCAGTAGACGCTCAGAGTCCTGCTGGCTGGGTTCAGGAGCTTGGCTGAGCTCACAGTTCTGATGGCCCTCGTTTGTCACTTGGTCTTGCCCGCTGAGGCAGCAGAACCTGTTAGGGTTCCTTGGGGATAGCACAGTGTCTAAGCTCACTTTCTCCTTCTGCTGCGACGAGTGCCCAGGCTCAGAAGCCCTGCGCTGCTCTCCGTTGAGGAGCTGGGCTCTGGAGGCCTGGAGACTATCTCGCCTCACTGGAGGCTGTGGTGGACCTCCGGCAGCCTTGGCAGGCCCTGCGGGGTGGGCCTCCTGCAGGCGGGATGACATCTGGGAGCTGGGAGTCAGGTGGCCCCCGTCGGTGCGCCGGCTACCTCCTGAGGTCTCGGTCACACTGGGCTGGCCATCAGGGGCTTTAGTTGGCCCCGGGCCTTGCGTGAGGCAGTCTGCTGAGCCCGGCTCCTCTGGCCTGAGGGAAAGGGCGCAGTCAGAGGCGTTTGAGCTGGCTGAGAAGGAGCTATAGGCTGAGTCACGCTGGTTTGGGTACATGTTCTGATCAATGGGCAAGAGGTGGCCCTCATAGGTAGCTTGGCCTGGTTGCTCCAGGCTCTCCATGCTGCCAATGGAGCTGCTTTTCTCAGTGCTGCAGTGGCGGGAAAGTGGGCACCACTGCACACACACGTCACTGCAAGACACAGGGCACACTGGTTAGTCAGCCAAATGACCCGATCCCCTTCCCACCTTGGCCAGCCCTGCCACGGGAGAAGGCAGAACAACCCAGAGAAGGCAGAACACCCATGCCGCGAATAAGAAGGCGATAAGGCCACAAAGGAAGCAAGGGAAACAGCGAAAGATATGGACACGGGGGCGCCACAGAGATGTGGTCAAATGGGACACAAGACAACGTACGGGAGCAGGAGAGGGCAAGATCCCAGAGACTAAAAGTGTAAGAACTCCACTGGGGCTTATGCTGTTTCCCTGCCGCCAGTGAGTCTAGAATGGCTTCTGGCCTGTCACCGTCCTTAGGGAGTCAGCATGTGGCTCTCGGCCAGGAGAGACAATCATAGAATATTAGTATCAGACAGGGTCTCTAAGGGGTTGATTCAATTTCAGCCCGCCCATTTCGTAAATGGGCGGGCTGCTGAGTTTGAATGTGCATCAGGGAGCACAGGGAGGGCTCGTCCAAACACACATCCCTGGGTCCCATCCCCCGAGTGCTACGTCTGGGTGCACCCTGAGAATTTGTCCTTCTAACAAGTTCCCAGGTGATGCTGGTACTCTTTGCTGGTCCAGCGACTACACGTTTGAGAATGGCTGGAGTAAAGCAAGCCCTGCAAAAGGAAGTGATTCTGAGGAGGTGATTTTTCTCAAGATCACCCAGCTGTAGCTTGTGACCCAGACAGGGCCGGAATTTCGGCAACGCCCCGTTTTCTTCTTGATACTAGGAAGCCTGACCATTTACCAAGGGCCAACAATGTGCCAGCACTTTATGATGTCTCATTTCAAAGTGAAGGGGAGAGATTATTATCGCCACCTTACAGCCAAAAAACAAGCTTAGCGAGGTAAACTGACCAGCTCATGAAGGTGCTAAAGAAGCAGAGCTAGAATTTGAACCCAAGCCTCTATGAGCCCAGTGTCTTAGCTCTTCTGCTATACTATTTGTTAAATGGGACTAAGAAGGGGCATCTGGGTGGCTCAGTCAGTTAAGCGTCTGCCTTTGGCTCGGGCATGATCTTGGGATCGAGCCCTGCATTGGGTTCCCTGCTCAGTGGGGAGTCAGCTTCTCCCTCTCCCTCGGCTCTTGCTCTGCCTCTCTGTCTCTGTCTCTCGCTCTCAAATAAACAAAATCTTTTAAAAAATGGGACTAATAATAATATCTGTATCAGAGGGTTGCTTTGTGGGTGAAATCAGTTAATAAACGTGAAGCTCTTGTCACAGTCCAGGCACCTAGAAAAGGTTCAATACACGTTAGCTGCTGCTCGTTTGCTTTTTGTTTTAATTGCTATTTGTTATCAGCACCCTCTGTACTGCTACTGTTGACATTAGAGTTGCTGCCCACCCTTCCCTCCCTCATCCCCCCACAGCAAAGCCAAACCAGGGAGACCAAGGAAGGGACCGTGATCAGACACAATCTTGAATTTTAAGTACCATTTCCCACAAACAAAGCCCAAGTGAGCCAAGTCATGCCAGTAACTCCCGATGACTAGAACCCCAGAGGTCGCAGACTGTTCTCAGAAAGGCCACAGTTCAGAAAGCCAGAAATGAGCGGGGGCAGGGGCCCACAAGACCCTCAGATCAGCCTTCCTTAATCCTCGCTCCCTGCTCGCCCCTTAGCCACTCTGCTCACTTGACCTCTGGGCTAAGAATCCATCAGTCCCTTGTTGGCAAGGGATCCTGCCACCCACCCTGCCACCCTTCCTGCTGCAAACAACCACACCCCCACTCAAACAGGAGCCAAGCTCAGAATATGTTTCAGTGTATTCTTTCAGAACAAAACTGCCTCCGCCTGTGCTCGGAGCCCCGGTCTTCTGAAGCCAAATAAAGTCATTGACTGGGGGCAGACTCAGCACGTGGCTTCCCTGAGCCTCATCAACAGAAATTCCTCCTGAGAGGGAAGATCTTGGTGTGGAAGGGAAAGGTCAGCTTTGCTCGCTCTGAGTTTTCACAGAAAAAGTTCTCTGCCTCTTCTGGGCAGCTGTTTTGACAACAAGGCAATACCAGGCCCCACTGAACTGAGAGATCCTCATGGCAAGTAGACCCTGTTATTCAGGGAGGTGCCCAGTCTAAAGGCTTTGGCTCTGTGACAGAGCTGATGAACTCTGGATGAGATCACCAGTGAGTCACTGTAGCTAGGGAAGAGGACCAGAACTGAGCCCCCGTGCCCTCCTGCATTAGGAGACCGGGCAGGGTGGGGTGGGGGGGATGGGGGAGAACCAGGGGAAAGGAGGGCAAAGGAGCAGCCGCTGAAGTAGGATGAGAAGCAGGAGAGTGTGGTGTCTTGCAAGCCACGTGAGGTAAGTATTTCAAGGAAACATTTTCTAGAAGGGAAGGGACTGTCCCAAAGTCATAGAGAATTGGCAGTAAGTAGCCGAGGACTAGAACCCAGGGACTATGGATTCCCACTCCGTTTTCCATTACAGTGCTCTGGGCTCTGCAACGTCTGATCCCCGGGGACTAGAGCAGAAGAGGGGCCATGGCCGGGTTGCCCACCCTCCCGCCCACCTTGAGGGGGGGTGTTCTAGACTCACCTCGTGTTGCAGCCGGAATGCCAGGACAAGCTGAAGGCTTCAGAAGGGAAATGCATGGTGGTGGCCGCTTCAGGGCATCCCTCCAGCAGCTTGGCCACATGCCATGAGTGCGGCCTACTGACAGGGGCGTTTCTCCTACAGCAAGAAAGGGACAGGAAGTCAGCTTAGGGAACCAGGGCTGAAATCACTTCCCATGCAGCTTCCGCCCCCCACCCGCTCTTTCCCTTAAATGAAGGAGAACATCTTGCAAGGAGCTGATATAGGAATCTTAGTGGCCCTCCTCAGCTCCCAGCACTCAAATCTCCTTCATCCTGAGGGTGAGGTGTGGCTACATGGAATGTTGGCTCCGCGGGGCGGTTTTGCTCGCGGGTGTATCCCAAGCAGTGCCAGACACCATAGTAGATGCTCAGTAAGTATCTGTGGAAGAAATGAGTACGGCTGCCCAGTAAACAGTGAGCTACCCTAAGTTTTCTTTGAGGAAAAAAAAATCAATCTGGTCAGTCTTCCTACTTTTTCTCCATGAAAGAAGAGGCAAGTGATTGGGAAGTTCAAACAAGTCAACACGAGGCTGTGAATCCTCCAGTTTTCACTTGTTCATTTGATAAGCATTTGTTGTATGTACTGTCCGTGCACAGCTCTGGGGATACAGACATGAGTCAAATACCGTCTCTGCCCTTGAGAGCTTACAGATGAGTGAGAGCAAGAGAGCGAATACACATAAAGCCTGGTGAAGGCCCCGAGAGAGTGAAGGCTAAGATGGGTACAGAGGTGAGACGCCCGTGTTTGTAGGCAAAGAGGGGGGCAAGGAGCCCCAACTCCTGCCAGGGAACATAGCACAAAGCGGTGAAGGGTGCAGGGCAAAGCTGACGGAGGAGACTGGCTGCTCAGCACGGTACCTAAAGGGAAACAGGTTTGAGGCCAAGGCCCTGGATGCAACCACAGGGTCTGAGGTCTGAGGCTGGAGGCCGCTGCCTTACTTTTGCCCTGACTGGCTTAGGCAAGACCCATTCCTATCCTCTGGTATATGCCCTGTGAAGAGATGCCGCCCTCGCAAGTGGGGAAGAATGACATGGGGAAGAGCAGAGCACACGTGGGACATGGGTTGCACCAGAAGATTAGGAGAAGACTGATGAGGTAGGGGAGGGAGGGGCAGAAAGCAAGTGAGCAAGAAACAGACAGATGTCAGAAGGACCGGGTGGATGATAGAGATAAGAGTAAGAGAGGATCGGGGCGCCTGCGTGGCTCAGTCGGTTAAGCGTCGGCCTTCGGCTCAGGTCATGATCCCAGGGTCCTGGGATCGAGCCCCGCGTCAGCTCCCTGCTCAGCGGGGAGTCTGCTTCTCCCTCTCCCTCTGCCCCTCTGCCTGCTTATGCTCGAGCTCGCTCTCTCGCAAATAAATAAATAAAAATCTTTAAAAAAAAACTGAGAGAGGATACCAAGAAAAACAGATGACAGAAAGGGAGAAAACTGAGAGACGTTATAGAGAAATACATAGTAAAGGGGAATGGGTGACAGAGAGAGATGAGAGACAGAGTAAGAGAAAAGGATGATAAATAAGGAGATGTGAGAGAGAGACAGGATGGCTTCTTTACTAATTTTTGCAGTTATTTACTGTGACAAGCTCCATACTAGACACTGAGGGTACAGAGTTGACTAGGATAAGGGGCTCTGTTTTGAACAAGCTTGTTATCTAGTGTGTTAAATCAGCTCTCTACCTCCCAGGAGCAGTAATGAATAGGCTTGAGCTGGATTCCATCCTAGCTGGGAATGCCCCTCACCCCAGCGGAAACACAGAAAATCCCAGAAGTGCACGGCTCTAGAGGTCCAAGGCCTAAAAAGACAGTCCTGAGGAGAATGGCCCTGCTGGGGAAAACATGGGTTGAGTGGTAACAGGCCAGACACAGACAAGGAGGTGTGAAAGGAAGGGCAAGGGAAGCTGCTTGTCAAAGGTCAGGAACCAGAGCCACAGGTCAGCAGCCCTGGCTAGGATTTATGGGGAGAAAAGCCAAGTGAGGCCCCCACTTTTAACTATAGTGCTCTATTATGGGTTTCAGAGTACCCAGCAGGGAGGCTTGAAGCACAAGAAGACCTTGGTGGGGGAGGAGGTGGGGGCTCTCTTCCAGAGTCTCGTGCACAAAGCCATGATGCTAGAAATCCTTCCAGCTACTCTTAGGTGGTACTCACCCATTAACAACTATGTATAAAGCAGCTCACGGAAGTACTATGTACTGCTACATACCATGAGCCATGTGTGTCTACTATGTACTATGCTTCAGGCACTGAGGGAGAATACAGTGGAGAACAGGGTACCTCTCTTATTTTGGGCCCTTCTTCCATATCCAGGATTTCTGAAGTTCTTCTGCGTCCAGGGTTTAACATGTGGGTGGTCAGCCTTGATACCACTTTCTCCCCAACCCTCCAATCCCTCACTGAGTTCTACTGAGTCTTCTTTTATATCTTTCTGGCTTCTCTCTCCCCCTCTCCTCATTTTCATTGAGACTATTGCACATAATCACATTTCTCCACAGAAACTGCCACCAACCCCTTCTGTTCTTTTTTTTTTAAGATTTTATTTATTTATTTGAGAGAGAGAGAATGAGAGATAGAGAACACGAGAGGGAAGAGGGTCAGAGGGAGAAGCAGACTCCCCGTCGAGCAGGGACCCAATGTGGGACTCGATCCGGGGTCTCCAGGATCATGACCTGAGCCGAAGGCAGTCGCTCAACCAACTGAGCCACCCAGGCGCCCAGCCGCTTCTGTTCTAGTCCAGGCCCTTAATACTTTATATCTGAAATACTGTGTCAGCCAGTCTCCCCTTATTCCACCTCTGGTCATTGCTTTAATTTTTTTTAAAGATTTTATTGATTTATTTGAGAGGGAGAGAGAGAGAGAGAGAGCATGAGTCGGGGGTGGGGGACAGAGGGAAGGGGGAGGCAGGCTTCCCGCTAAGCAGGGAGCCCGACACGGGGCTCGATCCCGGGACCCTGGGATCATGACCTGAGCTACAGGCAGACGCTTAACGACTGAACCACCCAGGTGCCATCCAGTCATTGCTTTTAGATCATATCGTGTCAAACACCCACTGAATTGCAGCACTGGCCTATTCAAGAATCTTGGCTGTCTCCCTATTTCTTACCCTGTTCTGCATCAAATATAAACTGGATCCGACTTTCAAAGCCGTCTGTAAGATAGCTTTACCCACCCAGTCCAATCTCCCATGGCTGTGCTCCAATCATGTCCTGCAACCAAATTCGTGCCTTTGCTGTTGGTTTTCCAACAGAATCTAGCACAGGCTCTGGAGATGGAGCACCTTGGTTTGAATTCCAGCTCTACCACTTAGGAGCTCTGTTCCGTTACCCAGGTGACTTTACTTCTCAGAGCTCCAGTTTCCATTGTAGTAAAATGGGGATAAAATACCTAATTCGTGCGGTTGTAAAGAACAAATGAGACAATGCTTGTCAGCTGCTTAGAACAAAGTCTGGTAATCCCTCGACCAATTTTAGTTATTACTCTAACTGTCCCCTTTGCCTGGAATCCCGCTCTCATTTTGTCAATCTGAATCCTACCTGTTCTTCAAGGTACTGCTCAAGTACCATGTCCTCCCGGGTGCTTGTCCTTAGTAATCGAGTCCTCACAATTTGGCCCATAATAATATGATGTTTTTACATTGCTTATCATCATTTCATCCCACCAACTGTATTGGGCCAGTAAGCAAGGAGACAGACACGAGTAGATGGATCTTGGTTCGTATCCTAACTGTACCACTTTGGATGCGTGATTCTATAGAAGTCACCTTAACCCATCTGAGCTTTGATTTTCTTATCTGAAAAAGGGAAAAATAATCCTTACCTGGCTGGGTTATTGTGAGGATTAAGGATAATATTCTCAAAGCATCTGAGGTACAGCCTGATGCATAACAAGTGGTCAGTAAATAGTACATAGTCTATAACAAGGATTATCAGCTCAGACTTGTCCTTCTCGACGGTTCAAGAGTACTCCCACTGGGTTTGTCTACCCACTGTCAAGGTTCTGCTACACCACTCCTTTGTCACACTTTGAAACGTAGCTTACAAAGGCCCCTACTTGCTAGGGTTTCTCCAGGAGTAGGAAACAATCCCAAAGGAGACAGAAGCAAGGCAGTAGAGTCTTTGGGACCATGGGGAGAAAACCACAAACTGGGGGCAGAAAAATCCTAGCAGAGGAACTGCAGCTAGAGCTGGGGCCTTTTAGCCCTAGTTTGGAAAGGAGAGGAAACTATCTATAGGGTCTGATACTTGGTCTAGTATTATTCCTAAACATCCCTAGACTTGGAGACAGTCCATACTTACATTCCACTCCTAGCTGTGTGACCTTGGGCAAGTCACTTCCCTGAGTTGTAGATTCTTTATCTGTAAAATGAGGAAGATAACTATCCCTTACTCATGAGTTATAGCCTGGATTAAATGCAATCATGTGTTGAAATCACTTGTCATAGTGCCTGACATACCATGAACTCAAAAAAAAAAAACAAAAAAAAAAAACAGGGACCAACCACTTATTGAATACTTAAGATGTGCCAAGCACTAAGCACTTTGTATCCATTAGTTGATTCTGTCCTCACTCCAACCTTATCGGTAAGAGCTATTATTATCCCCACTTTACAGATGAGGAAACAGAGACACAGAAAGCTGAAGTTGCTTTGCCATGAGGGTGAGGCTCAGAACCTCCAGTCCTTTCTAGGATACCACAGGACCCCTCCTCCCCAAAGAGGGACCTGTCTCAATGAGCTGGTGTATCTGTAGCTTCTCCTAGCTATTTCCACAAGAAGCAGTCAGAAAAGGAAAGTCCCGGTGGTCCTAGAGTTTAAACCATACCCTCTTTACGCAGTGGGGAAGAGGGGTGAAGAGAAATAAGCAGAGAGGAAAGAAAATGCCAACCACCAATCATGCAGGCCCAGGCCCTCACCATGGAAGGAATGGTGCCAGGGGCCTGCCCTTTCTTCCAAGGCTGGCTCAGGTACTGTCATTAGCACATACTCAACCATTCATTATCCCAAAGTTCCTTTCTTAGGAAGCAGAAAGAAAGGGATATTGAAGAAAGAAAGCAGAAGGGGGTGGGAGAGAGGCAGCAGCCATGGCTACCAGCAGTACCTACCATGGAAGTTGCCCCTGGTGGGGAGATGGCTCAGGAGAAAGCTGGGTATCCGGCCAGCTCAGGGGCCCAACAATCCCTCCAGCCAGGCCCCGGGGTTCCTTTCTGCAGGCTGGATCTTCCCTTAGCTGGGACCCATCTGCCTTCCTGTTAAGACCTCCTGAGATGAGGAGCCATCAGCCCCAGCTCCTGAGTGTGATCCAAGGGGCTCAGGCACAGTCAGGTCTCAGTTCCGAGAACAGAGAGGAGTAGCACTGAAGGCAAGGTATGGCCATCAGCCGGTGGACCTAGATGTGGCCACAGCCATAGGGACTGAAAGCCAGTGTCAGAGAGCGGGATGGGAGTGAAGACGCAGCTCCAGAAACCAGCCAGCACCCTGGTGGCAAAGGGAAGGATGAAAGGCAGTTCCAGCAGCATAAACAGCCCCCCTGTTCCCTACTCCAGCCTCCTCTGGGCCCTGGCCCACCCCCTTCCACAGCTCAGGGGCCAATAAGGAAGCTGGGCCCCCAGCCACTGCTAGAACTCAGGAAAGGAGCAAGGAAATGATGTTTGGGAAAGATAAAGCGAGTGTCTAAAAAGAATTTTTAAAAATACACGTAAGTGAGAGAGAAAAATACCCCAGACACACACACTTAAAAGAATTCCTGTGCTTCCTGAACTGAGCTGACCCCACCCAGCCATCTCCGTAGGTCCGCTGGGCCCCAGAAAAGGGAAGCCCAGATCAGCCAAGCCTAGCAGCCTCCAGGTCCAGAAGAGCAAGTAGGAAGGACTACGGCTTATTTTACATAGCTGGGGGCAAGTGACCTAGAGATTTTCCAAGGGGAAGGTCCTTCTGAGACAGAAAGACTTACAAACCAGTCTGGGTCGTATTTTACAGGATCTGCACTTCCTGTGGGCACCTGAGCTGATCCAAGGAAAACCTCATTTCGCAGCAGAGACCCCAACTCCAGACTAGTGGCGCTTGGAGTCAGCATCCCTGGCTCTGCCATGAATTTGTTCTGACCTCTGGCAACTTACTCCCCCTCTCTGAGCTTCCGTTTCCTCTCGGCAAAATAAAACATTGGACTCCATTGAAACAAACAACCCTTCCAGCTATAGCATGCTCTGACGTCATAGTCCTGGGCCCCAGGCTGCGGCTTCAGATGATGTCCTCACTGACCTGTGCGACAGCCAGAAACGAGAGCAACCCCACGTGAATTTGTTGCATATCCCAAGCCCCAAGTCAGGCATCAGAGTTTAATTTCTCTCTGGGATTTAGAGTCGGGGGTTTCCCTTTGTAATACTCCTCATCCCCATTCCAGTTTCCCTTGGCCTCTGGTCCTAAGTCCAGCAATTTCTGGCCCAAGAGGGCTTATGTGAGCCCCCTCAGGACAAGAAGGATGCCCAGACCATTCCTCTCTGCGGAAATCATGCCCGGAGGCCTCTTTCCCTCTCTTCCTTCTGTACCACCCAGGGAAGTCTGGGTTGACTTTTGTCTATTCTCCAAAAGGCAGGTGCCATCCAAAGAAGCCCTATAGGCCCTCCCTTGGTAGTTGGTACCGTATAGAGGAAGGCTGGGGATTTTATGGGCATATCAATCTGGCTTGGAGTCTCAGCTTTACCACTCACTCCTTGTTTGGCCTTGGGCATGTCACAGACCTTCCATTTTTCTCACCTGCCGGCCTTCAATAAATGGGGCCTGCTGTTAATATTATCTTCTACCCCAAATAGTCATGGGCAAAGTACTGTTAATAGCAAGAAAAATAACTTTTGCGAGCCAAATGAAGATGAAAGAGAAAGGACTAGTTAAAAGAAGGTTCAAAACCGATGGTTCCCAGAGAGGAGAGGGCTGGGGGCATGGGTGAAATAGGAGACGGGGATTCAGGAGGGCACGTGTTGGGACGAGCCCCGGCGATTGTATGGAAGTGCTGAATGGCTATATTGTCCACCTGTAACTAATATAACACTGTATCTATACTGGAATTGAATACAAAACCTAATAAATGAATGAATGAATGAATGAATGAATGAATGTTCAAAAGCCAAACCTAGTACTCAAGTACTCAGAGCTTCTCAAACTTTAGTGGGCATACTAATAGCCTGAGCATCTTGTTAAAATGTGGATTCTGAGTCAGTAGGTCTAGAGTGGGCTCCAGATTTGACTTTCTCACAAGCTCTGCAGTAATGCGGATGCTGCTGGCGTGATCACCATTCTTTGACAATACACAATACAGTACCATTAATGGCACACTGAAGGATAACCCCTGGTCCGAAAAAGCAGCAGGATACACAGTCTCTTCTCCTGTCCTTACTCAGGCCTCGATGCCCAGCCTTCCCTAATCTTCTGGTCACCAAGTGCCTTCCTCCTTCCACTCAGCAACCTAGAGCCTAACAGTGCTTCCCTGATGAGGCCTGCTGATCCCTACTTCCTAACAAAATAAAGAACAAAGAGTTTGACAGTAGTCTGGCCCTCTCAGTAGCCAGGTGAGGTTGAGGAAATTATGACGAGAGGTGCAAGCATGCTCCTGGGACTTGCTGAGGTAGGGGAGGCGGGGTGGGCAGATGAGTTGGGGAGTCACCAGATGAGGTGATAGGATGGGCAGGTGGGCACAGACAGCATATACTTGAAAAATCCATAGGCAAAGGAAGATAAAAGAGGAACACAAGCAGTTTGGCCAATCTGGGAGTTGGGAAAGAGGCTGGGGGAGAGGTGGGGGTAAAAGGGGTATCCTCTCCCTTAGCACTGCTGAGTTCCAGATTAGGTGACCAAGTATAACCTCCTATGTTTGGGGGAAGGTAAAGATGAGTGCTTCTCTTTTTTAAAGATTTTATTTATTTATTTGTCAGAGAGAGAGGGACACGAGCACAACAAGGGGAGTGGCAGGGGGAGAAGCAGGCTTCCCGCAGAGCAGGGAGCCCAATGCGGGGCTCGATCCCGGGACCCTGGGATCATGACCTGAGCCGAAGGCAGACGCTTAACCGACTGAGCCACCCAGGCGTCCCAAGATGACTGCTTCTTTTCCAAGCACTCAGAAAATAAGAACTTGGCATGGGTGCAAGAGGAGGATGGGCACATGCAGGTGAAAGCGGCAGATAAGCCAGAAGCTAGCTCCCAGAAGAGTCCTCTGGTAAAACACTTGTGAGAGATGAGGAGAGGGAAGGAGAAAAATTCTGGAACGAGTGCCCTGGTGGGCTGTCACCCCAGTATCTTCTGACAGCACTACCTGTCTCCAACCCTGGCTCCCAGCAGACCTGTCAAGCAATACTTAGAGGCAAACAGAGAAAGAGAACCATGGCTCGGCCCCAACCCAGGGCAAGAAGGAGAATATGGCCTGTGTTGCTGGGGATTGTGCTTAATCCGAGGTCTGGGCCATAACCTACTGCAGGCTCTTTCCTCTTCTGAAAAGTGTTTAGATAAGGAGAAGCACAAAAGTGTCCTTGATTAGCTCTGTTTACTTTCTGTGGTTCTTCCAGCCTCCCCCTGAACAGCACATTCCACCTGCCCCATATGAAGGAGTCCAAGCTCATCCTGGCCAGCTCAGCAGGAAGGGAAGCCTGCACACAGACTGGTGGACAGAACAATGCACGGCTTGTTTATCTGACAAAATAGGGGAAAAGTTGCTTGATCACCATGGAGGGATACAGACCTACGAAGGCCCACTCACACCCCACTGTTAGTGGGGGGCCTTGCAGCCTGGTGATCCAGAGACCCTTTCTTTTTCTTTTTTTTTTTTTTTTTAAGATTTTTCTTTATTTATTTGACAGAGAGAGAGACAGCGAGAGAGGGAACACAAGCAGGGGGAGTGGGAGAGGGAGAAGCAGGCTTCTCGCTGAGCAGGGAGCCTGAAATGGGGCTTGGTCATGACCTGAGCTGAAGGCAGATGCTTAACTGACTGAGCCACCCAGGAGCCCCGAGACCCTTTCTTATTACAGACCAAACCAAGGGGGAATATGTACATGTATGTGTGTATGTGTGTGTCTAAGTGTGTGTGCGTGTATGTATAATTTTTAAAGACAACTTTTACAACAGTGGCTTTCCCGTCAGTCTGGGAAAGTTATAAGTTGGGTCACCTGAAATGTGGGTATTTTATGTAGAAGGGGCTCTGGTATCATTCTACCTCCCCACCTTCCCCACCTCTTCCAACCTCCCCTTACTTCTCTGAATACTCAGGTCAAGTTCTTTTGTATAAATCTGCTGGATCCCCCCTCTCCACCCTCCACCCTGGGGTCCATCCCTAGCTAAAAGGAAACCCAGGGTAGTGAATAAGAAAGGGAATGCTGTGGTGGAAAGAAAGACTCCCTCAAATGCTGTGGTGTGTGTCAGGGGGTGCCTTTTGGCTCTCCAAGTAGACAGTGATACCTCATCTGATTTGGGCCTTTATATTTGACCTTCTGTTTTCATGTATCCATTTTCACGTTGGAATCTTTAAAACATGGGGACACCTCCTTTTCGAAAGAAGGTTGGAAAGAGGCAAACTGTGAATGATGCAGGAGAGCCTTGCAAATATGAGGGGCTACAAAATGCTTAGTACTTTAGAAACATACTACTTGGAATTCTCTTTCAGTGTGCACTGGAGAGCATATTTTAGTTTTTCTATGTATAGTCTAATAAGACATACCCATCATAGACTGCTTCTTGTCAGTGATCCCAAAGGCAGGGAGGTTGACAGTGCATATTTCACAGCTTCTAGAAGCAAGGGGAGCAAGTCAAGAATCTGAATAATGAGAGACTTTTTCTCACTTTCCTGTATATACAAAAGCTAAGAGTGTACCGCCAGAGACCCGAGGGAGACTTTGGAGAGCACACAGAGAAAATGACAACAGGTTCATAGAGCACCATCTTCTGAGTCAGCTTCTGCTGTGATGCCCAATTTCCTAAACCAACACGCAGAGTGATAAAGAAGGTGGAGGTTGTTTGTCCCCCAGCTCTGGTTTCTATTAGTAATATTTGTCGTATCCCATGAGAAGGAGGTTATGGGAATAATACAAGATTTCCTTTCTTCTCCCCTTAAGCCAAATATCTTCTTCTGCTCAAACTCAGTATTAGAGGTACCACTTTTCAGGGGGATGATGGAACCCACAGAGGTTTCCCTCAAAGTCAAGTCTCAAAGCCCTTAGAATTACTTCTGGCCACTCTTCAACTCATCTCCACTACTAAGGACATGAAGCCAACAATAGTGAATACCCCAGTAGAACCAAGAGCACCCACTCACTCTGCTTTGAGCAAACATGACAATGAGGAAGGGCCAATGCTCAGTGGAGCTGGACCACAGTGAGCTAGGTGGACAGTGGTGGGAGATGAGGTTGCGAAAGCGCCAAGGCCAGATGGTGGAGTTTTCAAAGGCCAAGGTAAGAAGCATACATTTAAATCTCACTGCAGTGGGAAGGCAGTGGACATTGTTCGGCAGGGGACTACCATGATTGAAGTTTTATAAAGATCTCACCTGACTGACGGATTTAGGTAGGACAAGAGTAGAAGCCAGGGAACCAGTTGAAGAGTCTCTTGTAGGTAAGAGATGATGGTGGTTTGTTCTAGGGAGGAAGCAGTAGGGTAGAGAAAAGAAGCTTGACTAGAGATATCTCGAAGAGGTAGAGCTGACAGGACTTGTGGATGGACTGAATGTGGAAAGTGAGAGAAAAAGACGCCATGACATCTGGGTCATCTGGCATCTGTCCCTTCTTAGCACAGAATTCATTCCCGAAACTGAGTCATTAGGAGTTCTAAAAAAAAAAAAAAAAAAAAAGTGGGCAGTCTTCACCATTCTTTTATTCAAGCACTGATGGAGCTTCCATCTACATTTAAGGTACATGGAGAGGTACTATGGGACATGCCAAAATGAAGAAGATATAATCCCTGTGCTCAAAGAATTTATACTGTGATAGGAGATGAATAGAAATACCTAAGTAACCACTAAACCCTAATGCGAATGTCATGTCATGAAGGAAATGCTGACAAAAGGAGTGTTTAAAAAAGGAGAAAGCACAGCTGGTTAATCAAGGAAGACTTCACAGCACCTCTAAGCTAAGTCTTGAAGACCCAGTTTAAACTGGAGGAGACTGGAGAAGTCGTGCCAGGTTTTGCATAAACAAGAGGGAGAAAAGCAGGAATATGCTGAATGAAGAACGTGCGGTTTCTATAAGGCACACAGGAAGTAAAATAAAAATGATGGTAAGAATATGGTTGGCCACAGTGTCAGGGTAAAGCATTTACTTAATATAACCCAAGAGGCAAGAGAGAGGTTTTGGAGGTTCCAGGATAGGAGAGCAACATGGTAAAAGCTGTGTATTGGGAAGGTTATTCTGGTAGGACGAATTATGTGGATAAATACTGAAAGCACAGAGAAGGGAGCAGGCTAGCACCACAGATAGGATAAAAGGTAGAACTAGAGCAAGACAGCGGGGATGGAGCAGAAGGGAAGGATGGGAGGGAGGACATGAGAGACAGAATCAACAAGGTTGGACTACTAATTAAATATGGAGGAGAGAATGGGGTTAATGTGACCGTGAAGCCCGCGGGAGAACAGTGGTATCACTCACCTAGACAGGGAAGTCAGAGCAGAAGCTGGTTTCAGGAGAAATGTTTGATTTTAGACAGGAGTTTGTTTCATAGGCTGTCGAATTATGTAGATAGGCATGCCCAGCAAGCAGCTTAATGTCTGGGCTGCAGTGCTAGAAAGAGATTAGGGCAGGCTATGGACCTGTGGTCATTATCCCGAGAGGAGGCAGCGGATGCTGCTACAGTGGACATAACTGCCTGCAGTAAATGTGTGCAAAGAGGGTAGGTGATGGGTCTCCACAGAACAGCTAGAGTTCAGGTTGGGAGAAGAAGAAAAGCTAATCAGAGAGACACAACAATAAAATGCCATTTTCAATGGTATCGGCCATACGTATTTTTAAACTAAGTGTCAGCAAAGTTGCAGGAACACAGGCATTCTTACGCACTGCTGGGTGGGAAGGGATATGGGCAAACATTTGCTGGAGGGAAATGTGCCATAGCAAGAGTCATCAAAGTGTTCCTACTGTGCTTGCTTCAGCCAACATACACTAAAATTGGAATGATACGGAGATTAGCATGGCCCCTGCAAAGAATGACATGCAAATTTATGAAGCACTCCATTTTTCTCCCCTGGAATTAGACAGCATTACTGGTTGTGCAACCTTGTGAATACACTAAAAACCACTGAATGGCACACTTGAAAGTAATGAATCTGACAGCATGTGAATTACATCTGTTTTAAAAAATGTTCCTACCCTTTGATCCAGTCTTTCCACTCCTAGGATTCTATCCTAAGAGAGCAATTAGACATGCACACATTGATTTATGTACATGAAGTGTCATGTACTGCAGGGATATTTATAATGCTAAAAACAGGAATATCCTAAGAGCCCAACGTTTAGGAAGAGTTAAGTGAAGTATCATACATCTACAGGAAGGAATAATAGTCTGCCATTAAAAACCATGTTTCTCAAGACTCCTTAATGATCCTGGAAAAGGCTCACAATATAATGGTAAGTGAAAGAAAAGTACATAAACCTGTATGTAGTACCAGCCCAATTCAAAAAATATATATGCATGTATCTATATACTCATGTATAATCATACACATATTAAAAGGCTAAATACAAATACACTGTCTCTTCCCAGTAGGTATTTATCTCTATGTGGCAGAATTAAGGGTCTTTCTTTTTTTTAATATTAGATTTCTTTCTTTTTTTTTATTATGTTATGTTAATCACCATACATTACATCATTAGTTTTTGATGTAGTGTTCCATGATTCATTGTTTGCGTATAACACCCAGTGCTCCACGCAGAACGTGCCCTCTTTAATACCCATCACCAGGCTAACCCACCCCCCCCCCCCCCCCTCCCCTCTAGAACCCTTAGTTTTTTTCTCAGAGTCCATAGTCTCTCATGGTTCGTCTCCCCCCCCCCAATTTCTCCCCTTTCATTTTTCCCTTCCTGCTATCTTCTTTTTTTTTTTAACATATAATGTATTATTTGTTTCAGAGTGTCCATCGACAGATGAATGTATAAAGAAGATGTGGTATATATATACAATGGAATATTATGCAGCCATCAAAAGGAATGAAATCTTGCCATTAGCAACGATGTGGATGGAACAGGAGGGTATTATGCTGCGTGAAATAAGTCAATCAGAGAAAGACATGTATCATATGACCTCACTGATATGAGGAATATTAAGGGTCTTTCTTAATATTTTTTACGCCTTTACAAAATTTCAAAGCTTTCTACACTACACATGCATTATAGTTGAATGAGAAAAGGTTTTCAAAGAAAAAAGACACCGTTCTACATGGATATATCATTTACCCTGACAATTGTCCAATACAACTGTCTGATACATTTAAGTTAGGAATCTGCAATTATACTTGTAATTCCACTTAACTATTTCAAACATTTGGATTTTGCCCTCAGGTAAATCAGCCTAGAGCCCACCAACTAGCAAAATGCTTCACCAACAAATGCTTTGCTGCTTGGTAGTGTATTCCTCTGTTTATTCTACTACTAAAACAAAACCAAAACCAAAACCAAAAACAAAAACCACCCCCCAAAAAACAAAAAAACCCCAAAACAAAAAATACCCCCAAACCCCTTCATCTGACAGGTTTTTTAACCCCAATATCAATACTTGGAGCTGTTCTTTGCTGTGAGAAATGGCCAGGGCTGGAAGAATAAGGAGCAAGTTGAAGAGAGATCAGGCAAAGGAAAGGGGTCAAGTCAGGGTCAGCATCAAGGCTGTGCCTAGTGGGTTGAAAGAAATTACTACTGAGGGCACTTTTTTATAAGATTGTATTTATTTATTCATGAGAGGCAGGGTGGGGGGCAGAGGCAGAGGGAGAAGCAGGCTCCCTACGGAGCAGGGAGCCCGACGCGAGGTTCGATCCCAGGACCCTGGGATCATGACCTGAGCTGAAGGCAGACGCTTAACCGACTGAGCTACCCAGGCACCCTACTCAAGCCCTTCTTGGCTATAGTTTCTTCCCAAGTGCCTGATAAACTTGGTGGGACAAAATTGCATGGAAAGGGGACAAGGCACAGGAAAATCTGGTGTGGGGTGTGGCAGCAAGTACCATTTGTGAAGCCATCTAATTGCTAATATTTGTATACAGTTCTCAAAGAACTTTCATAGACACCGGTCCATTTAATCCTTACAACCACCTTATAAACTCCACTGCAGGAAAGACAAAACTCAGGCTCAGAGGTGAAATAAATCACACAAGGCTTGAAACCAAGTTCTTCACTTCCAAATTCCTGTGCTTTTTCCCTAAACAGTGGTTCTCAAAGTTTTTTTCTATAGATCAGCATCAGCATCAGTGAGAACTTGTTTAGAAATGAAATTCTGGGGCCCTGCTCCAGACCTTCTGGATCAGAAACTCTGGGATTAGGGCCCAGCAATCTGAATTTTAACAAGCCCTCCAAGTGATTCTGCTGCACACCCAAGTTTGAGATCCATCACTCTAAAGAATGCTACCATGCATTTTAAAACAGATTTTCAAATGGCTTCTTTAAAAGCCTGGTGATGGGTGTTAAGGAGGGCACATACTGCATGGAGCACTGGGTGTTATACGAAAAGAATGGATCGTGGATCACCACATCAAAAACTAATGATGTATTGTATGGTGACTAAAATAACATTAAAAAAAAAAGCAACTGATAAAAAAAAAAACTGGCTGCTGGGTGCCTGGGTGGCTCAGTCATTAAGTGTCTGCCTTCGGCTCAGGTCATGATCCCAGGGTCCTGGGATCGAGCCCCGCATCAGGCTCCCTGCTTAGTGGGGAGCCTGCTTCTCCCTCTTCCTCTACCCTTCCCCACTGCTTGTGATCTCTCTCTCTCTCTCTCTCTCTCTCACTCAAATAAATAAAATCTTTAAAAATAAATAAATATATAAAATACTGGCTGCTGATGCTTTGACTTATGTGGGGTCTTGTCTTCCAAGGCAGGCTGGGAGCCTCTCCTCAACTGTCAGTGGCTGTATACATAATCGAGTGGGCTGCCTGAATAGAGCTTGGGCTCCAGGGGCAGGTGGGAACATACTACTTCATGGTGAGGAAGGTGCCAGAACCAAGAGGGCCAATCTCTGCTCACATCTTCCCTGTTTGGAGGAGGTATGAGCTGGTGAGCAGCTGCCATATATCTACCTCCCTTTCTGAAGTTTCTCTCCATAAAGGCTTTCGCATGGTTCCCCAATGTCCTGCATGAGCTCCTGGGAAATTTCCTGATATGATGTATTTACATTTGCAAACCTCTAGTTGCTCAAGCTTTTCATTTCTTTGGTTTTCATTTTGTTTTTTTTTTAGAGGGTTTTCAAACAACAATTTAAGAAAAAAGGCAGCAATTAAAACAAAATTATTTTCCTTCTGGGGAACATGAACTCCCCTACTCATGCCTCCCCAACCCACTCCTTACCCAGTTTCCTCACTGTGGGTAACTGCTTGCTCACTCTCTCTCAGGCACGCATGCACTCCTGCACTCAATCATACACATTCCTTCCCCTTGGGATGGAGAATAAACAAATCAGTTATTTTTTTAAAAATTGGACTTGACTTAAATTGGATTTTAAATTTTGTCAAGGTAATGCTTGTAAAACTGAAACAAAACTCATACATAAATATAGATTTAATTTGAAAACACTAAAGCTAAAAGACAGAATCAAAATGAAAATTATAAAGTATTCAAAATTCTAGCAGTGAACAGAATTTGTTCATTGCTTTGTCCTCAGCATCTTGAATTGTGCTTGCTTGGCTCTCAATAATTGAATGGATGAATGAATGAATGAATTCAATTCTAGTACCTATGTAGAAAGGGAAATAGATTTTTTTTGTATTTTTGTGTTTCCCTTTCTACGTAAGTACTAGCATTGAAAAATGCTGGGAGTCCACATGTTGGAGTCCATGTTGGGAGTCCACAAGGAGTATGAATGCACAGCATTCAGGCAAGAGGGCTTTGACACTGTAGACATGTCCTGTGGAACACTGAGAAACCACAGAACTTTAGGGTATCCTGACCTGCCCAGCACAGAATACATAATGTCTACTAACCTGCAGACAAAAAAATCTACATAAAGGAGGCCATGCTTGAGGTCTGACCTTGAAGGAAGGGTAGGGATTGACCCAGATAAAAGGTATGCCTGTAGAAGGAATAGCATGTGAAAATCATGGAAATGGGAGGGAAAAATGGTGTCCTGAGATTAGGATGTGAGAGGAGGGGTGGTGAGAGGTAAGGCTAGAGCAGCAGGCTGGGCCAGAACATGGGAGAACTAAGTCGCCATGTAAATGAGTTTGGCTTTCCCACAGGCACTGGGGAGCTGGTGCAAGATTCTAAGTTCGACAGTGGCAGAACCAGATTTACATTTTGGAAAGATGTATCCGTTGGCATCAGGGAGAAAAGAGGCAGGTGGACCACTTAGGAAATAAATGTTACAGTCCAAGTGATCTCTGATTCAGGGATAGAATGGAGAGGTGTATTTGAGAATTGTCTTGTCTGGGAGGTAGGACCAATAAATCCTGGTGTCTGATTGGACAGATGTGAGGAGTAAAGAAGAGGAGGGAGTCCAGAATGTCTGCCAGATTTCTCACTTCAGTAAATGATTCAGCCTGTCACCAATACCAGCAGAAGAGTAGGGAGGGAAATCAATCCAATTTTGGACAAGTTGATTTTTAAGTATTTCTTTTTTTTTTTTTTTTAAAGTAACACTTGCAGAAGGCAAACCATTCAAAGAGTACAAAGGCATAAACAATAAAAAATGAGTCCTCCACACACCTGGGGAAACCACTGTTAACATTTTCTTGTTTATCCCTGGGAAGCAGTATGGTATAGTATTAAAAGCAAAAGTTCTGAAACCAGACTGGATCTGAATCTGTTACTGCTACCTGTATGGCCTTGGGCTGGTTATTTAACATCTCTGCCTCACTTACATCATCTGTAAAATGGGAATTATAAAAATAGAACACCAAAAAAGCATACAAGAATAATGTTCAGAAACTTGATGTTTGTGCTAACAATATATCTTGGAGATAATTTCATATCTGTGTGTACTTTTCCACAAATTTTTAACAACTGGATAGTATTATACCATGTGAATCTTGTTCAGTTTATTTAACCTTTATCCAATTAATGAAAACTGAGGTTGTTTCTATTTTTTTTTTGCTATTACAAATAATGCTGCAGCGAGTATTTCTGTAATCTTCACACACACAGATGATTATAGCTATTAGATAAAATGGAATTGTGGTTCACAGAATATGTGAATGTTTGTGATAAAGTCTCCTGAAATCCAAAGAGGTTATGTTAATTTGCACTTCCACCAACAATGTATTACAGCAATGCTTTTCAAACTTTAATGGGCAAACAAATCACCTGGGGACATTAAAATGCAGATTCTGATTTAGTAGATCTGGGTTGGAACTGCATTTCTAACAAACTCTGGGTTGATACAGATACTGCTGGTCCAAGGATCACACTTTGAGTAGCAAGGTATATAGCAAGGTGTAAGAGTGCGTTTCTCCGCATGCTTACCAAAAAATAACGTATACCGAATGCTCTGAGTTTTGCCAGTCTGATAGGTGAAAGTTGTATCTTAAGGTAAGAGTTGTTGCTTAAATAAATCTATATTTCTTTAATTATGAGTGTTGGTGAGCATCTTTTCATTTATTTTTATAGACCAACTTTCTTTTTCTCTCGACTGCCTGTTTAGGTCCTTTTTTCTCTTTTATAATGATTTGTTGGTATTTTCCTTAGTGATTCTCAATCTCAAGAGCTCTTTATATATAAAGGGAACAAGCTCCCATAGCAGATGCAAAATCTTCTTCCCAGTTTTTTGTCTTTAGATTTTGTTTATGTATTTTTGTTCTGCTGTACATTTTAACTTTGGTGCAGTCGAATTTAACAATTTTCTCCTTGATGGCTTCCTTTGTGTCTTGTTTTGAAAGACCTTTAATATTTCAAGATAAAATTATATATTAAAAATCACACACTAAACTATGTCTTTGGATCAATTTCTAGACCTAAGTATGGTCCATTGATCTGGCACATGAATATGCGCCAGTTCTAATTAAACTGTTTTAATTACTGTAGTTTTATATTATGTTTCAAAGGAACTGGTCCATTTCTCCCTTATTGCTCTTCTTTTTCAGACCTTTCCTGACTAATCTTATAGATTTATATGTCCATATGTACTTTAGAATCACCTTGGGCATGCCAGATTATGATGTGTCTGGGAGACAGCTTGGTGAAGAAGTGTAATGTGCAGTTGAATCCAGAATCTAGGAGTATGGTCTTCTCTGGATACAGATATCTGGGAGTTATCAGCAGTATCTGAAGCCTCTCAGGAAAAGTTCATAGAATGAGAAAGAGTCTGAGACCGAACTTTAGGTTAGTGGTTCTTGAAGTTCAATACTCAGACCAGCAGCACCAGCACTACCTGAGAACTCCTTGGGCCCTGACTAGATCAGAAACTGTGGGGAGGAGGGCACCAATATGTTCCTTAACAAGTCCTCCAGAGAATTCGAATGCACACTCAAGTTTGAGGACCATTGTTTTAGGGTATACCAGTAGTTAGGAGACAAATTAAGGAAAAAGAACGGAAAATAAGCAGTAGGAAGAAAACCAGGAGAAAGAGAAGAAATTTCCAAAAAGAAGTATTCAACAGGGCTAATATTTATTAAGCAACAACTACTTCCAAAGGGTTTTATACATGTCATCTCACTCATATGACTCCAAAGGTTATAGAAATCTTCGTACAGATGAGGAAATTGTGATTAAGTAACTTGCTAAAGGTTGGCCAGTTGGTAAATTATTTGATGCCAATGCTATTATATATCAATGGCTACCTTCCTTCCTCTGTACTATACTGCTGAAAAACTCTATTAAAATTGCCCATTGGAAAAGGAGAAGGAAGATGCTCCTTCCCTGTTTTTTCAACCTGGAGGACACTAATGCATCTTGGAACTATACAGAGAGGAGTGTTGTAGTAGAGGAAGAAGCCAGACTGTAGTGGGGAAATGGGAGGGAGGAAAGGGAGACAATGAATATAAGAACACTTTTCAAGAGCTTAAGGAGCTGGGCTGTGAAGGGAAAGAGAATAGTTGTTAGAGGAGAATAAAGGTCAAGGGCAGATGATGTTTTTAAGAGGAAGTGATTACCTAAAGATACTTATGTGTAATTGAGACTAGCTTATTTTTTTTTTAAGATTTTACTTATTTATTTGACAGAGAGAGTGAGAGAGCACAAGCAGGGCGAGTGGCAGGCAGAGGGAGAAGCAGGCTCCCTGCTGAGCAGGGAGCCAGACTCGGGATTCAATCCCAGGACCCCAGGATCATGACCTGAGCCAAAGACAAGCCACTTAACCGACTGAACCACCAAGGCATCCCTTGAGACTAGTTTAGATTGGGAATAGCATTCTATGGGTCTAGAACAATCTTTGGTCCCAATCTCTCACCTAAGCCCCAGTTCTACCTATGCTCTACAATGGCCAGTTGAACCTCTATGTATCAATCACCTCAAACTGAAGAGAAAACCAAAGAAAAGCCAAGCTTGACATCAAGCCTAACTCTTCCTACTTTAGCTTTTAAAAAAATCTTATTTGTTTGCTTTACATCTTTAAAAGTCTGACTGGCTCAAACCTTGTAACCATTTACTTCTCCTCTTCTTTAGCCTGTGTACTGAATCAGTCACCAAGTCCTGGCTTTGAAATATCTCCCCCATTAACTCTTCCAGTCTACTCTACATAAGCAATCATACCACATGGCCACCCTACATCCAGTCCAACCCACACCGATTTCCCACAAACACCAATTTCATTCTTATTCACCTATTCACAATCCTGCATTAGCTCCCCACTGCCTACCGGGTAAAGTTTGCTTTTCTGGACTTTCTATAGATTATTCAAATTTTCCTCTTACTGATTCTCTACATAAACCTTAAGTTGGATGGGCTTCCTTAATAGTCTCCAAACCTATGTTTCTCTCCATCCTCTCTTTATGCCTTCCCACATACCATTTAGGAATTCAGCCAACCTCCCCCGTTTTTAATTTTTTTTTTTTTGCAAGCTTCTTGTGATGTTCTTCTTCCAATTTTCATAATCACTTGCTGCTGGTATCACTCATTTTGACAATCATGTATTTCCTTGCTCAACCATTTTACCTATATATGTCTCATCTCCCTCCACTAGAGTTCAGAGCTAGAGCATACTTCTGCTATGATCACCGCCACATTGTTTAACATATTGCTATGTATATGCTAAGCACTCACACTCAAAAATATTTATTAAATCAATGGCATTGTATCATGGAAACTTGCTATTTAAAGAGATATTTGGTGAATTAATGTTTAGAAAATGCCTATTTCTTTTTAATTTTCAAATGTCATATTAAAAACAGTACACATTCACTGGTGATATACCTGGTATCAGGTAGTGTTCTAGGGATTTTCTCGGGAAGTACCTATTTAATCTTTACCATATCCCTGTCAGGTGTGAAGTACAGCCCTGAATCCCCCGCAAGGACAAGACTATGAGATGGTTCGAGGCTTGCCTAGTATTTCCATGATTTCCACTGAGTACTCACTCTACACTTAAATCCCCCAAGTCCATTGCTCTATTCTTCATAACAGATTCCTTTCTTTCCATTTTTATTTTTTAAACAGGATCTCGTGGTTCTTAGTTGAATTATAAACATTATTCTTCTAGAGTCTTGGTGTGAGAAAAATTCTAATTAACAAAATAGGTAAATAATGAGTATATATTTATCTCAAGTTTAGTGTCTAATTACAGTTACTATGAGTAATGAGAGAAAGTACCATTGTGTCCCCAAAGTAAATCTGTGCCATAATGCAAAGGGGGATGAGATGCAGCAGGGTGCTGTATTAACATTTGTAATTATGCATCTTATGTTCCAAAAATGAATTGTTGTTTGACAGCAAGGGAAAATGACAATCATAAGAATTATGGCAAAAGCACATAAGGTTAATCAACATATAATCGACTCACAAATATGCACATTTTAGATGTTTTCTTTTATTGGTGTTTATGATTTATTATTTAGAAACACTGTAAACTAATCTACCAGAATATATTTCCCTATTAAAGATGCCTGAAATGAAAACACGCACACATAAAGTGAATTAATTTTTTATGACACATAGTAGATATATCACTTAAGGGAGATTTTGTTCCACAAACGCAATAACCTACACATAATGAGGTGTCGATTTCTTCAGTGATACTTAGTCTAAAACACACACGTATACACACACAAACACATACTTTGGGGGCAATTTAAACCTATTGGGAGAAAAAGACTAGATTAAAAACTCTTTTTTCAGTATCTCCTAATGCATGCTTTATTAAACATAGCACACCCCAAAGAAACAGGAGGAATACAGAATACAAATGACAACATTTTCCCAGTGACTGAGACTGACCCAGCTTCATGTCAGAAAAGATACCTTCACCCACCAGATGGCTAGTGGATGTCTTAATGTAAGAAGCCGACAACCATTAGTTCAGTTGCACAGACCCACACCTTGAATTTTAACTCTCAACCTATCTAAGAGTTAATGAACTCACTTTATTCTTTCATTGAGACTAGCAAGCATCCCAGGTCAAGGCAAAGCTAAAGCCCGGGTGACTGAGAAAGACTCAATTATCCTCTTAGACCAATTTACACTTGATTTTGCTCTGGGCTCTACTGTGATGCAAGGTTACAACTGAGGATAATACAGGGTGAGGCAAGGGCGAAAGCATGCGTGGCCTAAAGATTTTTAAAGTCATACAAGGATTTCTTGAAGATCCCAGCTGAAATATTCAATTTAAATTCTCTGAGGATATTACTGAGACGGAAGCAAAGTAGGTAGGTAGGCAGGAACCAGCTGAGGTGTTTAGAGAGCAAACTATATAGTCAGACCTGGTTACAAGATAGTAGATATGCCAGTGACCTCATTTCTTTGTACCTCAATCCCTTCATCTGTAACATGGGGATATACTCATCCTAATACCTCATAAGAGAGCCGTCATGATTAAATGATATGATGTACTTGGGAGCTGCTAGCACTGCATCTGACCCACAGCAGAATTGACATTTACAGAGTGTCTCTTACATCTGAAAGGAATCATGGTTCTTACTGAACCTCTTCAAGCTTAGGTAGGAAGGCACCTTGGTGGAGCCTTTTCACCTGACTCCTAATTCCTAAGGAGAACTGAGTTCATCCCTTACTGGTATTAACATTTTCAAACCAACTACTGGGTAGACGACTGATACAGTACTATCTCAGTAACTATGGAACCATGCAAGTCCCAGTGAGTGGAATTCACCAAAACTCAGCAATGTTGATACGGTGAAAATAGATGGGTTCTCGAGTCACACAGAGAGACTGGATTTGAGTCCCAGCTCTGACATTTATTAGCTATTTGGCTTTAGACAACTGGCATGTCCATTCTGAGCCGTGGTTTCTTCACATGATACCTACTTTGTAGAAATGCGGTGAGAATGTGAGGTGCTATCACTATTGTATTCTCATGATCACACAATGTCTCAGGCCAAGCAAGCTGCCCAGATCCTGGGATATAATACACAAGCAACACAGAGCAACTTTCCCTGTCCAGCTGTGGCAAACCAGTGGCCATTGCAAGTGATTACCTTGATGAGCAATTGGGAGGGGAGAAGAAATTCTTTTTACCGTGGCATGAAAAGGACTTTCTAGCAATTCTTCCTCTTTTGGGGTATTCATCACAATAGTAATACTGAATCACATATAAGAGATCAGCCATACTCCCCACTCATCCTTAAACTTTCCTTTATTAAGCATCGTGCTTCTCCCAAGAAGTACAGAGTAGCAAAGAATCACACACACACACACACACACACACACACACACACACACACACACACAGAAGAAGAAGGAGGAAGGATACTACAAGAGAAAAATTTCCTAATCTCATACAAAGTTCATGCACCAGAATAGTTAATTTTTATTCAAAATGTTCCATTCTGTTGGAAGGGCCATGGGTACTTTAAGAAATCTATTCCTGAAGTGCAAAGAGAGACAACTTCAGGTAAGTAACTTTTACTGTGTGTAAATTTAAGTCAAACAAATTTTATGACTGGGGAAAAAGAGATGGGCAGGTGATGTTCTGCTCTTTCCCTTAGGGAGAAAACCTGCATTGTATAACTTCTCAAAGACTATTCAAAGGCATACATTAACTTTATACTTAACAAAATTGAAGGATATTCTGCACCCTCATTACAGGGGAAAAAAAGTTAGAATATATCTTTGCATTAGGAGCCAGAGACATAATCATTTTTAGCTGAACAAGAATGCTAGAATGGCCAACCAATGCTTTCCCTTTGATTAGTTGGAAAGCAATCAATGCACTCTTGCTAGATTGGAGCTTTCACTCAAAATAGAAACTGGCCTGAAGTCCAGAAAGCTGGCAGTTCAGAGACAAATCCTCAGAAGGGATCTTGACACTTGGCACTGAGATCCAGGTTTGGCATACTCATCAGGATCTAAGTTTAAGACTAGGTCTTGAAGAAGCTGTTAAATAATAAGAACTGGTCAAACACACTGACCATCTTTAGGATTCATATGTTTCTTTCATCAGCTAAAAGAAACACCTTTGGTGCTTAAGGTTTGCTTAATTATCTGTTTTTAAGAAATACATTAGATTTTTAAGAAGACTATTTTGGGGAGGTGCAGTTTTAGGTTTACAGTAAAATTTAAGAGAAAAGTACAGAGATTTCCCATGTATCCCCTGTCCCCACACATGCATAACCTCTGCCATTATCTACATCCCCCACCAGAGTAGTACATTATTTACAACTGATGAACTTACATGGATACATCATAATCAACCAAAGTCTATAGTTTACATTAAAGTTCACTCTTGGAGTTGGGTTTGGACAAATGTGTAAATGGCATGTATCCACCATCAGAGTATCATACAGAATAGTTTCTCTACCTTAAAAATCCTCTGTGCTCTGCTTTTTCATCCCTCCCTCCTTCCTCCATAATGCCTGGCAGCCACTGATCTTTTTACTGTCTCCATAGTTTTGCCTTTTCCAGAATGTCATATAGTTGGAATCACAGAGTATGTAGACTTTTCAGATCAGCTTCTTTCATTTAGTAATATGCATTTAAGTTCATGGCTTGATAGTTCATTTCTATTTAATGCTGAATAATATTCTATTGTCCGGATGGACCACGGTTTATTTATCCATTTACCTACTGAAGAACATCTTGGTTGCTTCCAAGTTTGGGAAAATATAAATAAAGCTGCTATAAACACCCATGTGCATGTTTTTGTATGGACACAAGTTTTCAACTCCTTTGGGTAAATACCAAGGAGTGCAATTGCTGGATCATATAGTAAGAGTATATTTAGTTTTATAAGAAAGCACCAAACTGTCTTGCAAAATGGCTGTACCATTTTGCATTCCCACCAGCAATGAATGAGTTCCTGTTGCTCCACATCCTTGTCGGCATTTAGTATTGTCAGTGTCCCAGATTTTGGCTGTTCTAATAAGTGTGTAGTTATATCTCATTGTCGTTTTAATTTGCATTTCCCTGATGACATATGACATGAAGCAACTTTTCATATAATTATTTACCATCTGTATATCTTCTTTGGTGAGTTGTTTGTTCAGGTCTTCGGCCCATTTTTTAATCAGGTTTATTTTTTTATTGTTGTGCTTTAAGAATTCCTTGTATATATATATTTTAAATTCTTTATTTAAATTCAATTTAGTTAACATATACCGTATTATTAGTTTCAGGGGCAGAATTTAGTGATTAATTGGTTGCGTATAACACCCAGAATATTTTGAATCAAAGTCCTTTATCAGATAGACATATCTTTTGGAAATATTTTCTTCTAGTCTATGGCTTGTCTTCTCATTATTTTGACAATGTCTTTCACAGAGCAGAAATTTTTAATTTTAATGAAGTCTGGCTTATCAATAATTTCTTTCATGGATCATGCCTTTGGTGCTGTATCTAAAAAGTTGTACCAGACCCAAGGTCATCTAAGTTTACTCCTATGTTGTCTTCTAGGAGTTATATAGTTTTACATTTCACATTTAGGTCTGTGAGCCATTTTGTATTAATTTTTATGAAAGCATAAGGTCTGTGTCTAGATTCATTTTTTGCAATACATTTGATTTTTACTAAAGACATTTATTCAGGTTAAACATTTATTTAATTTTGAATTTATTAAATATATGAGGAAGTAAGCCTTATGAATCTCAAGATGAGAGATTATAACATAATTGAGACTTATGCTTCTGTGGAAATGAAGTAGATAAACTTTTCCCTATTCCTCCCACTAAGTACAACTAAAAACCTTGGATATTACACATAAAACAAGCATAAGAAGACTCATATGGTTTCCTCTAATACCATTCATTAGGAGAAAATATTTGCAAAACACATGTATGACAAAGGACTAGTATCTAGAATATAAAGAAAATTTAAAACTCAAGAGTGAAAAACAAACAATCCAATTAGAAGAGTCTTAATGTAGTGAAGAAGACTTCTATTACAATAAGAAGGCAGACTTGCTAGGGATACAGTTATAAGTCCCCCACCCTTTTTTGGCTTACATAGCCCAGGTTTGGAGCTGAGAAGCAACAACCTGGAAATGCTAATGGGCACAGACAAAATAAGTCCCAACAGAAGCTTGCTCTCCCTATCCTGAGAACCAGAAAAATTTTAGACAATAACTGCTTTACTCCAGCCAAACACCACAGAAAAACTGTGGCCCCCATCTCCACTCATGTCAACAAAGGCTGAGGGAAGAGCATAGACTTCCACCCTGGCCAGGCTATAATGAGGTCTTTTCTGACATCACTATGGCCAAGATCATGGCAGAAAAGGCTGAATATGGAGACAAGACTTTCATCCATGCTGGGTGGTAACAAGACCTCCCCAATCCACAATGACAATAGAGACCACGTAGGAAGCATGGTCATGTACCCCCACCTTGTGGTAACAAAGAACCACTCCCTCTCCATACTGAGGTGGTATCAGAGGAAGCCTATGGAGAGTCAGAACTTTCATCACTACCTAGCAGTAAGGAGGCCACAGGGGGTACAGCAAGGAGGCACCCTACCTCTCCCAGCAAGGGAAGTATCAGTGGGGATTGAGCAGGACAAAGGAGCCTCCCTCCTCAGATATTAATAAATGCCAAATAGGGAATCTGGACTTCTACCTCCATGTGGCAGTACTGAGGCAGTAACCCCTTTCCCCTGCCAGGGTGGTGTTGGAGGAAGCTGGAAAATAGAAATTTTAAATATGATTCCAAGTTTCATAACATAATACTCAAAATTTCTGTATTTCAATTGAAAATGACTTATCATACTAAGAACAAGGAAGATCTCAAACTATAAGAAAAAAGATAATCAATGGAGACCAATATCAAGATGATAGAAATGTTAGGATCATATGACAAAGGAGCCATCATAAAAAACATTTAAATGAGCAACTACAGACATACATGAAACAAATGAAAAAAATACAAATTCTAAGCAAAGAAATAGCAAGCCTTGGCAAAGAAGTAGAAGATATAAAGAAGAATCAAATGGAATTTTAGAACTTAAAAATACAATATAAAAAAACCTAAATGAATAATCTCAACAGGAAAATGGAAGGGACATAAAGAAGAATCAGTAAACTTCAAGACAGAACAATAAAAATTACCCAATAAGAAATACAGAAAGAACATAGACTGAAAAAATGAAGAGAGACCCAGAAACCTGTGGGACTACAATGAAAGATCTAACATTAATGGCACTGGTATCCCAGAAGGAGAGAGGAAAGTAGGACTTAAAAAAGTGTTTGAACAAATAATACCTGAAAACTCCCCAACTTTGGCAAAAGATAAACCTGCAAATTCAACAAGCTAAGCAAACTCCAATAAGATAAACTCAAAGAAATTCAATACCAAGACACATCTTGGCCAAATGTTTGAAAGCTAAAGACAAAGTCTTAAAAGTAGAGAGAGAGAGAAAAAGAGAGAGAGAGAGAGCCTACCTTTCCTCTATAGGAAAGATAATTTGAAAGATATCTGATTTCTCATTGTGAACCAATGCAAGCAGAAGAAAGTGGCACAATATTTTTCAACTGCTGGCAGAAAAGAACTATCAACCCAGAATCCCATATCCAGGGAAAATATCCTTCAGAAATGAAGGGGAAATAAAGACATTCTCAAATGAAGGAAACAAAGATATTCATCACTGGCGGACTTATTCTAGAAGAATGGCTAAAGGAAGTCCTCTAAAAAGGAAATGACAAAATAAGGAATCCTGGAATATCTGAAAGGGAGAAACAACTTGGAAAAAATACACACACACACGACTTCCCTCTCTTCCGTTTTCTAAATTATGTTTGATGGTAAAAACAAACATTATAACAATGTCTGATGTGATTCTAACTGTATATAGAGTAAATATTGAAGGCAGTTTTATTATAAATGAGGGAGAATAAATGGATGTAAAGGAAGATAAATTTTCAACACTTAATCCAAACTGATAAAATGACAATACCAACAGACTGAGATAGATTATGTATATATATAATGTAATACCTATAGCTACCACTAAAAAATCAATCAGAAGAGATATACCTAAAAACAATAGGTAAATAAAAATTGAATTCTAATCAATGTTTGATCCACATTAAGGCATGAAAAAAAGAAAACAGAAATGAAAGAAAAAAGTACAAAGAGAAAACAAAATGTTAGATTTCAGTCTTAACATATCTATAATTACATTAAATATAAATGGTCTAGATACATCAATTGAAAGGCAGAGACTGGCAGAGGGCATAAAAACACATGACTCAACTATATACTGTGGAAAAAAATTCACTTCAAATAAAACAATAAAGGCAGGTTGAAAGTAAAAGGATGGGAAAACATACCATGTAAGTACTAATCAAAACAAGGAAGGAATGGCTATTTAATAGTAGGTAATGCTGGTTTCAGAGTGAGGAAAATTACTGGAGAAAGAGAGCAACACTGCAAAAATGATAAAAGGGTCAATCCACCAAGATGACATAACAATCCTAAATTTGTAAGTATCAAACAACAGAACTGCAAAATACATGAACAAAAACGGATAGAACTGGAAGAAGAAATACACAAGTCCACAATTATACTTGGAGACTTCAACACTCCTCTCTTAACAGTTAATAGAATAACTAGACAGAAACCAAGCAAGGATATAGAAGAATTCAACATTACCATCAACCAACAATATCTAATCTACAATTATAGAATACCTCTCCTAACTGCAGTAGATACATATTATGTTCAAGTGCTCATGGAACATATGCCAAGATAGATTATATCCTGGGCTATAAAACAAACGTGAACAGATTTAAAAGAACTGAAATCATACAAAGTATATTTTATGAACACAATGAAATCAAATTAGAATAATAGTTCTATTATGGAAAAATGGAAACTAAACTATATAGTTCTAAGTAATCTATGGATCAAATAGTCACTCTCTAGAGAAATCACAAACTACATTAACTAAATGAAAATGAAAACACAACATATCAAAATTTGTGAGATACAGCTAAAACAGTGTTGAGGAAAATTTATAGCACCAAGTGCTTGCATTTGAAAAGAAGAAAAGGCTCAAATCAATAATGTAAGTTCCCATGGCAAAAAGCAAGAAAAAGAAGGGTCAAAGAAATCTAAAGCAAGAAGACAAGATACAGTAAAGATAAAAGTAAAAATGAATAAAATCGAAAAAAATAGAGAAAACCAATGGGAAAAAAGCTGATTCTTTGAAAAAGCTAATAAAATTGAAAAACCTCTAGCAAGATGGACAAAGAAAAAAAGAGAGAAGGTACAAACTACCAATACCAGGAATGAAACAGAGGCTATCATATAGGCTTTGTGGATATCAAAAAGACAATAAGGGAATCCTATGAATAATTTTATATACATAAATTTGACAATTTAGATGAACTGGACCAACTCCTTGAAAACTACAAACTATCACAGCTTACCCAATATGGAATAGATCATTTGAATACTCCTATAATTATTAGGGGAATTTAATTATCAATTGAAAATTATCGCAAAAGAAATCCCAAGGCCAGATGGTTTTACTGGAGAATTCTACCAAATACTTAAAGAATTAACACCTGGGCACCTGGGTGGCTCAGATGGTTAAGCATCTGCCTTCGGCTCAGGTCATGATCCCAGGATCCTGGGATCGAGTCCCGCATCGGGGTCCCTGCTCCTTGGGAGCCTGCTTCTCCCTCTGCTTCTCTCTCTCTCGCTCTGTCTCTCATGAATAAATAAATAAAATCTTAAAGAAAAAAGAATTAACACCCATTCTATACAATATCTTCCAGAAAATCAAAAAGGAAGGAACACTTCTCAATTCATCTAATGAAGCTAGTGTTACATTGATGTAGAAACCAGACAAGGATAGTATAAAATATAAAATACAGACCTCACAGATAATGATAAATTTAATTTAAAAATCCTTAAAAAATATCAGGAAATAGAATTTAGCAATATATAAAAAAAAGTTATATAATGCGGCCAAGTAGGGTTTATTCCTGTGATGTAAACCTGGTTCTTTAAAAAATCAGTCAATGTAATATCATATCAACAGGCTAAAGAAGAAAACTCATACAATCATACAGTGATGCAGAAAAAACATTTGATAAAGTCCAACATCCTGTCATTATAACAACTCTCAGCATACATGGAATAAAGGGGAACTCCATCAACTTGAAAAAGAGCATCTACAAAAATCCTACTGCTAACAACTTACTTGATAATGAAGGACTGAATGCTTTTCCCCTAAGATCAGAAACAAGTAAATGATATCTCCTCTCACGCTCGTATTCAACACAGCCCTGGAATTTATAGCCAGTATTATAAGTAAGTAAAAGCAATAAAAACCATTCAGCTTGGAAAGGAAGAAATAAAACTGTCCCTATTTGCAGATGACACATGTAGAAAATCCCAAGGAATCTAAAAACAAAAACAAACAAACAAAAGAAACTCTAAGAGCTCATAAGTTCAGCAAATTTGAAGCATACAAGATCAACACACAAAAAGCAATCACATTTCTATACAGTAACAATGAATATATGGAAACAAATTTTTAAAAATAACATTTACAATTGCTACAAAGTAGATGAAGTACTTAGGTGTAAATCTAACAGAACAGATATTGGATGTGTATGCTGAAAACTACAACAAAGCTGATGAAATAAATCAAAGATCTAAATAGAGAGACACACTGTGTTCGTGGATTGGAAGACTCAACATAATAAAGATGTCAATTCTCCCCAAATTCATATACAGATTTAATGCAATTCCTATCAAAATCTCATCAAGATTTTTTGCATGTATTGACACAATTATTCTAGAAAGGCGGAGGAACTAGGAACAAAATAGAAAGTCCATAAATAGACCCAAACAGATACACTCAATTTATTTCTGATGAAGCTGCAAAAAAAATTCGATGGAGGAAAGCTAGTCTTTTCAACAAATGGTGCTGTAACAACTGGACAACTACTGGCCTAGAATTGAACCTCATTGTAGGTCTCACACAAAAAAAGAACTCAAAATGGATCATGGATCTAACGTAAACATAAAACTACACATGTTTTAGAAAAAAAATAGGAGAAAATCTTTAGAATCTAGGATTATGCAAACAGTTCTTAAACTTGACACCAAAAACATGATCCATTAAAAGAAACATTGATAAATTGGATTTAGGGTAAATCATTCATTCTTTATTAACTGTTACCACAGACTATTACATGTTAGGTGCTACAACTTTTAAGATGATTAAAATGCTGTCCCAGCCTTCAACAAGTTCATAGTTTAGCAGGAAAAAGAGATACCTAAACTCATAGTTATGAAGAGATACGGTAAGTCCATAGAGGAGAGACCCATGAGCTATCTTAGGGGAATGAGGAATGGCTTGTAATATATAGTAAGGCCCTTTATCACTGAGTAGGGGCTTACTAGGTAAAGAAGGAGTGGGAGACTATTCCAAGCAGAGAGATCAGTATCTGTAAGGCAAAGAATTGTGAAAGGATACTGTGTGTTCAGGAAATGGTTAAGATGTTCAAAGGGGCTAAAAGCCATGAGATATGAAAGAAAACATATTTGAGGTAGATTCAAAAGGATTTGCTAACTGCTTAGATAAAAATGAAATGGGTAGCTAAGATAAAGGAGGGATCAAGGTGCTTCTCTAAGTCCTACTACTTTAGGGAACTGGGACTATTCAATGAGTTTGGGATCAGGAAAGAAAGGGGGTTCTTATTTTTGGAATGGGGGCACATATCAAGACATGTTGGGGCACCTGGGTGGCTCAGTTGTTAAGTGTCTGCCTTCGGCTCAGGTCATGATCCCAGGGTCCTGGGATCGAGCCCCACATCGGGCTCCCTGCTCAGCCGGAAGCCTGCTTCTCCCTCTCCCACTCCCCCTGCTTGTGTTCCCTCTCTTGCTGTCTCTCTCTCCCTGTCAATTAAATAAATAAATAAAATCTTTAAAAAAAAGACATGTTGAGTTGAGAAGCTGTGTTTCTAGACAAAAATGTCCTTCGAACAACTGGAAATATGAGGTTGGTATTCAGAAAATTGTTCTGGGCTAGAGATGTAAATGTGAGAAGCATCAGTATTCAGGTAGTTGAAGCTATGGCAATAAATTATGTTACATATTGAAAGGACAGACTGAGAAGCTGGGTGTGTGTGTATGTGTGAGGGACAAAAAGAAATTGATGGAGCAAGGTCCAATGTTCTTTTCTTGACTGCTTGCCATTCAGTCTTCACAAAAGTAGTTTAGATTCCCCTCAATGCATTAACATTTAGAGAACTCTGGCTTGAATAAAATAAAGGGATGAAAAGGCTGTAGTTCATCCATTTCTCAGAGATTGCTGCCAACTCCCTTCTCCTCTTCAGTCTCAGCATGGCATCTCTGGGGAGGTAAGGATCTGCTGAGGTCAGTAAAGAAAATTCCATAGCTTTCTTTGGTAAATTATCACTGACTACAGAAAGTGATTTGGAGGTCCTCTAGAAGACCTTGCTAAAATACCCCCTGCTACAAATGATGCCATTTCTTTTTGTGTTGTCCTTAATGGGGGAAAAAACAACAGACATCCTGTTGTGTATATCACAGAATGTGTTTTTTGGTCTGGACAGCATGGGAAAGTAGATTTAAAAAAAATAAAAATGAAGTAGCTGATGGGAAGTCTTAGGGTTGACAGCGAAAAAGGGATGGATAGGGGAGACCATGGACTCAATTATGGTACTGTAGAAAAGTAGATCTTTTTTTCTATAAAAAATTATTTCAGTACTTAAAAGCAATTATTAAGTCATTACTTCCTGTCTTATAAAACAAATATATAAAGAATCCAACACACAGCTTATTTACTTTTCAAGGCAAAAATCCTCCATGAACATTATATTTGCTGTGAAATAAATTAAGTTGGCATTTTTGTTTTTGTTTTTTAAACCATCCATGGCAAGTGGCTATTTCTAAGGGGCTGAAAACTTTCTTCTCTAGATCGAATAATCTTGATTCTTTTACAAAGCCTTCACTTAGATGACTTTTCTATCCATTAATCATTTATAGCACTTCCTGGATTGCTCATCAAACTCTCTGCACCCATCTTTAGCCATTATGATAGATAGGATCACTTCAACTCTGATCAAAAACTGTGTTTAAATATTGTTCAAAAAAGCCCTTGAAGAAAACATTTCAGAGAAAAAAAAGTGTCAGACAGTGTTGCTTAAGGAGGTAAACTACCTTGAGATATTAATTAAGTCCAGTTATTGTGTTCAAATTAAAGTGGTGTCTCCTAACTCCAGTTTAAAAAGCAGCAAAGTGGAAGGAAGAAAAGAAATACAAAAGAGAAAAATAGAAAATACCTCCTGCTTAAGGAAAGAGAGAAAAGAGATTTTTATTTCTTTAATGAAGCTATTCTTTTCCTGGTAAATTCTGTGTGGTGTGAAAGGACAAAAAAATGATAGAAGGAAATCTGGAAGCAAGGAGGTTGAAAAAGTAAATTTGGAGTTTCTCACTGGTTAGCTCCAATGGCTAAGGCTGGGGAAACAGCTTATCTGTAGCCAACATAGTGTGAATTACAGTTAATCTCTGAGAGAGGCAGACTGGGTATTTTGGATACTGAGTGAATCCCAATGATGAGAACATGTTGCCAAAGAGCTTTTATATTTTGTTTGCATTAAGATTTGGGTGAATTGATAAAAAGCCAAGTGAAAGAGTAGCGCCTTAGCTGTTTATTGTTTTTAAAAGTTGCTCTAAAATTGCCTGCGGTGTTAGCTGTTAGCCTCAGCTGTTTTAACATTAATATGTATTACTATTTTAAGAGAAAAGGCATGATTCTTCTCTTTTCCCAATGCTGTCAAACAGAAAGTCTGACTTGTCTGTAGAGATTAGATCTGGAAAAATAAAGGGGAAAGACAGCTAATAATTCTGAAGATGTTAAATCTCAAGTATCTTATCTATATGCTTTCATTTAGTCCCCAGAAGAACCTATTGAAAAGGTGAGAAAACTGACTCAGAGGTATTAAGGAACATGTTTAACCTGTCAGTCCACTGCTTGGCTTATACTGGTGTTCTAAGTTTTCTTCCCAAGGTGTCATTCATTCATTCATCAGCTGTTTATTCATCAAGTACTATATTGGAGTCATGTCCTGAAATCAATGGTGAAGAACACAAGGTCCTATCTTTAGGGGGTTTTACTCTGACCAACCCTTCAACTTTTGGGTTAGTTTGAGTCTTCTCCAATCTGTTGGCCTCCCAGTCCACATTCTGTCATCTGCCTAATCAATGGGCATTCTCAAATTTATATCCTTGTGGTCAATGCAAGTATGATTCACTCAACAGGGGGAAAACAAAATGTTCAACCAGACTTTTCTCTGACACAATCAACCAAATTAGTGTAGGAAAAAGCTATTAGGTCATATCCAGTCCATCCCTCTGGGAACTGAGCAAAACCGCTCCTTGTATTATGCCACATTATTTTTCAACTACATTGTCCTGCCTAATTGTAAATAATTATAAATGACTCAGTGGCAGGGTTTCCACTATTTCCTCTCAAAGGTTAGCCCAGAATCCAGTAATTTTCAGTGTCAAGATGGTTTCTCTGATAGTCAGCCTAAAAAGCCCTTGTCTTGATTTCGTCTAATTATGTTCTTATCTACCCTGATTCCCAGTCTATGAAATCTTCATTTGTTGTTGTATTTATACCCTTCAAATATAGCTACATGGCTATCATACCCAATTCCCTCCCATCTCAAAGAGTCAACTGGGTGACTTTGGCAGAGGAAACTCTGCAACCCCACCACACCATGTAGCCACCTCCATATTTTCTACACTATGCAGAGAATGCCACCTACAGATGGTTCCCAACTTACAATGGTTCAACTTATTATTTTTTGAATTTATGATGGCATGAACACAATACATGCTCTGTAGAAACCATACTTTGAATTTTGAGTTTTCTTCTTTTCCTGGGTTAGCGACATACAGTACAATACTCTTCATGATGCCGGGCAGTGGCAGTGAGCAGCAGTTCCCAGTCAGCCATGAAATCATGAGGGTATTAAACCAATACACTTACAACCATTCTGTGCCCATAAAACTATTTTGTTTTTTCACTTTTAGTACAGTATTCAATAAGTTATAGGCTATTCAGTACTTTATTGTAAAATAGGCTTTGTGTTAGATAATTTTGCCCACCGGTAGGCTAATGCAAGTGTTCTGAGCATGTTTAAGTTAGGCTGGGCTAAACTATGATGTTTGGTAGGTTAGGTTTATTAAATGCATTTTCAACTTAGAATATTTTCAACTTAAGATGGGTTTATGAAGACATTACCCCATCATAAGTTGAGGAAGGTCAGTAATTTCTTACAGTTCTTGGGTCAGATCTTCCAGGTTTCTGCCTATACCCTGGGCAGTGTTGTGAGTGTCTAGAGACCACAGATTACATTTGAACTACCTCCTTTGCCATTTCCATTCTTCTGTTCCTCTTGGGTACAGAAACACCTCTTTAGCTATTTTTTCTCCAACTACCTGTTTTGAGGATAGAACAGATCCAATTTCTCAAAAGCACATCTTAGAAGATTTTGTTGAGGGGCACCTGGGTGGCTCAGTCGGTTGGGCGACTGCCTTCGGCTCAGGTCATGATCCTGGAGTCCCAGGATCGAGTCCCGCATCGGGCTCCCTGCTCGGCAGGGAGTCTGCTTCTCCCTCTGACCCTACCCCCTCTCATGAGCTCTCTCTCTCATTCTTTCTCTCAAATAAATAAATAAAATCTCTAAAAAAAAAAAAAAGATTTTGTTGACTATCTGAGTGCAGAATTCATTTATTCACATACCCAACTTTTATTGGAAACTAGCAGTGTCATACCCTGTACAAGTCACTAGGTAAACCATGTGAATCTGACATATTCCTCTTCCTCAAGGAATTTGCAGTTTAATAAAGGAGACAAATAAATCCTTCTCTTCAATTATGCCTCACCTCCTTTTCTAAAGATTATTGTGTTCATATGCAGTTCCTTACCTCCCATTTAACCTCCACTGAAGTTGTTTTAATGAAGCCTCTTTTGCCAATGTCAACCAACAACCTAATTAGCAAACCGAATAGCCTCTTTTCAATATTCATACAACTTGAATGCAGGAACATTTAACAGTATTAATCAATGTCCTGCTCCTTCTTGACATCTTCCCTCTGCCCTTGGTTTCCATGACACCACTCTCCCATATGTCCCCTCCTACATCTCTTACAGTCCTTTTTTTCTCTTTTATACCCCCTTTCTCCTCTCACTCTCAGCTGATGGCTTCCCTTACATTTGGTTAAAAAAGAGAAGGACTGAGAACATCCTCATCTTTCCATTAGTACATCACCAATGTACTTTGTTTTACCTCTTCTTAATACATATAAAATATCCTTTTTTAAAAAAATCAAAGTTCAATCCCCCACATCTGCTCTGACCTCCCCAAGGAAATTGCTGGTAAAATTATCCCTTCTTTTCTAAACCATCAATTTCTCCCTCACTACTGGGTTATCCCATTAGCAGTCAGATAATTAATATATATTGTTTAAAAGAAAATATCCCTTTCTTGATCCCAATTACCTTCCAGCTAACACTCCACTTTTCTTTATCCCTTCACAGCTAAATGCCTAAAAAGACTTACTGTCTTCACTTCTTTACTTCCCATTCTTTCATGAAACAATCCATTCAGGCTTTTGTCTCCAACATTTTATCGTCAAGGTTACCAATGACCTCCATGTTGCCAAAATCAATAGTCAATTCTCAGAATTACTGTCTCATCAACATTTGACACAGTTGACTACTCCCTTTTTCTTGAATCAGTTTCTTCACTTGGGCTGTGCGACACCACTCTGTTTTCGTTTTCCTCCTACCACACTGGTCACTTCTCAGTTTATTTTTCTGGCTGCTCCTTATCTGCCCTATCTCTAAATCCTGAGCTTAGTCCAAGGACCTCTCTTAGCCATCTACATTTAACCCATTAGTCATTTCATCTAGTTTCAAAGTTTTAATTCACAGAGGGTGACTCCAAAATTCCAATATTTAATATTGAATTATTTCCTGAACTTTAGACTCAGCTATAATTTCTTTTTTTATTTTATTTTTTGTAAGAGAGAGAGAGAGAGAGGTGGGAGGGGCAGAGGGAGAGGGAGAGAGAGAATCTTAAGCAGGATCCATGCTGAGCACCAAGCCTGACATGGGGCTTGATCTCACGACCCTGAGATCATGACCAGAGTCAAAATCAAGAGTCAGATGCTTAACTGACTGAGCCACTCAGGCACCCCTCAGCTATAACTTCTTACTAAACATTAGCATGTAGCTGCCCAATGAACATTTCAAACTTTACATGTATAAAAGCAAGCTATGTATTTCTTACTTCCTCCCAACACTCATTAAATTTATTCCTCCTCTGGTGTTTCTCACCTCAGTAACTGGCACCATCCAGTTATTCAGCCCCAAACCAAGGAACTTTTTATTCCTTGCCTACCCACTCCATACCATAACTCTTCCCAACTCACACCCAATCCATTAACAAGTCCTTCAAAACAAATCCCATATCCAAGTACTTTTCACTATCTCCACTACTAAAACCGAAGCCCTAACCCATAACCACCTCTTGCTTGAATTATTTCAATTAGCCTTCTAACAAATTTCCCTGCTTTCCTCTATGCCCCCTACAGTCTATTCCCCATACAGCAACCAGGGTGTTCATCTCCAAGTCCAAAACAAATCATACCATTGTGCTGCTTAGAACACCTTCCCTCTGCAATTAGAATAAATTTGAACTTCTTACCAGAGCTTATAAGGCCCTTTGTGATTATGTTCTTGACTACCTCTTCATCTGCTTTTATGCTTCTTTTTGCTTACTACCGTCTAGTGTCAGTAGCTTTCTTTCTGATCCTTGAATATATCAGGTATTTTCCCATTTAAGGGCCTTTATACTTGATTTCCTTCTGTCTGGAATGCTCTTCCTCTCAGATCTTTATATGGCTACCTCTGTCTCATCATTTAATTCTTACTTCAAATATCCTCAGAGGGGCCTTTAGCCAGTTCAGGGAAAGCCCCTCTGAAGACCCCCACCATACCCATATTCGCCATTTTATATGCTCTTATATTGCTTTTTCTTTATAGCACCCATCACTAACTAATATTATATGTTTCCTTGTTTGTGATTATTGTCAACTTCCTCTATCTCCACTAGAATAGCAGCTCCATGAGGGAAAAGACTATTTTGTTCAGTGCTATATCCTCAGTTCCTACAAAAGTACCTAGCACTGAGTATGGCCCTGGTAAATATTTGTCGAAGGAAGGAAGGAAGGAAGGAAGGAAGGAAGGAAGGAAGGAAGGAAGGAATTATTCCTCTCCCTGTGTTTAGCTCTTAAATATATGCTCCCCAGGCTCTTGTCCCAGTCCTCTTTCCTTCCTTCTATACTACCCTTTTTGGAAGATCCTCCCCCTACCCCCGCCCCATGGTTGCAATTACCATCTATCCAAATAACTCCCAATCTAATTATTGAATCCTTGTTTCTTTCCTGTACCAAAGAATTACAGTTACAATTGCCTGTGGACATTTCTATTCAGAGGTCTTACAGACACTTAAAACTCCACATGTCTAAAACAAAACTCATTATTTTCCTTCCTTCTGACATAACATATACAAAATACTGAGTCAAATGCTCAGTGCTTAATAGGCACTCAGTAAGTGCTAGTTCTTGTAACTCCATCTAGTCTACTAAGCATGAAATTTTGGACTCATCTTTGACTCATACTTATATCCTTTATTGAACCTACCACCTCAATTTTCAAGTATTTGGAAGTCTGACAACCCAACACCCCTGGTATTCTCAGCTTTTAATCCTCACTCCAGTAACCCTGATTGCCTTTGCCTGGCACACATTCATTCAATTCAATTAGCTATTCAATGAATATTGAGCTTGTAACCCTGTTCGGCACTATGATGGCTATGCTAGAGATATAAGGATAAATAACACATGGACACTGACCAAAATTTACAGGGCAAAACAGATGGGTAACAGACTGTTACAATAGCATAGACAGTTCCAGATAGAAGAAATTAGAGGATGCTGTTTAGGGGAGGAAAACTTAACGCAGTCTAAGGATGAAAGAGCTAGAGAAAGAGTCTTAGAAGTGGTAAAGCCTTGGTCAGCTCTTGAATGTTGAGTAAGAGTTAGCTAAGCAAAGAAGAGGGAGCAGTGGTCATTCCAGGAATAAGGAGTGGAATGTGAAAAGACACAGAGATATGAAAGATGATGTTATTGTTGGTGGGAATGCAAACTGGTGCAGCCACTCTGGAAAACAGTATGGAGATTTCTCAAAAAGTTAAAAAATAGAACTACCCTCTGGCCCAGCATTTGCACTACTAGGTATTTATCCAACGGATACAAAAATAACTATTCGAAGGGGCACATGCACCCCAATGTTTACAGCAGCAAGGTCCACAATAGTCAAAATATGGAAAGAGCCCAGATGTCCATGAATGGATAAAGAAGATGTGATATATATATACACACACACACACACACACACATATGTATATGTGTGTATATATGTATATTATGTATATATATATTATTTATATATATTATGTATATTATGTATATTATATATATACATATTATGTATATATGTATATTATGTATATATATTATGTATATTATGTATATATACATGTATTACTGTATATTATGTATATATATACATATTGTGTATATATGTATATTATGTATATATATATATATACACATATATTACTCAGTCATCATAAAGAATGAAATCTTGCCATTTGCAACAACATGGATGGAACTAGAGGATACTATGCTAAATGAAATAAGTCAGTCAGAAAAAGACAAATACCATATGATTTCACTCATATGTGGAATTTAAGAAACAAATAGATGAACATAGGGGAAGGGCAGGAAAAATAAAATAAGATAAAAACAGAGGGGGAGGCAAAGTTAAAAGAGACTCTATAGTTAAAAGAACAAACTGAGGGTTGCTGGAGGGGAGGTGGATGGGAGACTAGGGTAACTGGGTGATGCAACTGATGAATCACTAAATTCTACCTCTGATACTAATAATACAGTATGTGTTACATAACTGATTTTAAACAAAAAATTAAAAAAAGAAAGATGATGCTATAGTTGGGAAATTACATGGAATTGCATATGGCTATAGTATACAGTGCGAGCCTGTGTGGTGATAAATAAGGATTATATTCTAAAGGGCCATGTTCAACCAAATTAAAGAGTTTGGACTTCATCCTGAACACAATAGGGAACCTTGAAGGTTTTGGTGAGTAAGGTTTTCATGACCAGATTTGCATTTAAAAAGAAGACTCTGTTTGCAGAGTGGAGAATAAATTCAGGAAGTAGTGAACATGGCAAGACTGGAGATAGGTAAACTAGTTGAGAGACTACTGTAGTGAACAAACAAGAGAGGAGAAATTTTAGAAATGGTCAGTAGGTAAAAATTGCCAAGACTTGATCAATAGATACAGAAGTGAGTAGTTTAAAAAACTGAGCTCACTGTGAACTATTTACTTACATAGAGGTACCCAGGAGGAGAATCAGGTGTTGGAGGCGGAGGTTAATGAGTTTAATATATATGTGTGGAGACTTTGAGATAACCATAGGGTCATTTCAATGGGGAAGTCCAGAAAGAAATGGGATATATGGGAAAGTAGTGTGGGATGAAATAAGATTTAGAAGTCTTACTTGCTAAATAAAATCATGATAATAAATTAAAATTACCCAGACTGTGTAGTGTGAAAAGAGTAGAGAACCTTGTGCTGAACTTTGGGTACATCCAATGAAGAGATAAACTCTTTTAATACATAACACTTTGGGTTTCAGAAAGATAAGGATAAAAAAAAGTCATTTAGACCCTTCTATACTGGTTCTTCAATGCTGGAATGAAGTTTTTGGACTTAATTCTAGAGGCAATTAGGTTTTGTTTTGTTTTGTTTTGTTTTTTAAAAAAGGGAATGATATGACCCAGGCTAAGCAGAATCAAGATCTCATAACTCATGAGGTTTACCCGGAGCACAATTACTGCTGATTGAAATGAATACAGAGATGTGCTTTAGGGAGATTCATTTGGCAGAATTGCAGAGAATGGGTTGGAGGGCATCCAGACAAGAGGTAATGAGTCCCTGGCAGCAGCGAGAAGAAGGCAAAGGAGACAGATGAGATGGATAATAGAAACACTGCAGAAGGAGCTCAGAAAGGTTTTGAAGACTGTTTGGGATATAAGAGGGAATTGAAGAGGATTCTACATTGTGAGCTTGACTTACAGGGATGGGAAATATGCCATGTACAGAAATAGAGATATCAGGGAGGGTGGTTGGGTGAGGGGTAATGCACATTTTGGAATGAAAGTTTGCAGCTTAGGAACAAGATAAAGCTCGGCAGAGTGATCTGGCAGTCTCCTGTATACAGGAGAGGTGAAACCCTTGGAAGTGGATCAGTTCATAAAGGAAGAGTTGGCAGAGGAAAAAGATAAGGTAAAGGATAGAATCATGAATGTACTTTGGGGTGTAAGAAGACATTTCCCTCAAGTGCAGGAAGGCTTCCTAGAGAAGGTAGCAAATGTGAGACATCCCAGAAACAGAGGAAAGAATGCTTGACTGGTAAGCAGAAGCTGCTGGTTTAGTCCTACCTGTATCACTTCCAAGCTGTGTGGGCTTAGGAAAGTCCTTTTTTGTCCCGGGCCTGAAGATTTTTGCACCTATAAAATGGGGTCTCTGAGTACAATGATTATAGAGATCCCTTTAGTTCTGACATTACATTTTCTTTTGCAACTTGACTTTAGTGTATGGCCAGTCTTCGGTTTGGCAGAGTGGTGGAAAACTTTCTAGGTCAAGGGAAAACATAGAAAAGGCAAAGAGGCACATTTAAGAAATGAGAAGTAAACTAATTTGGAACTAGTTGTTTTTCACATCTTGAGATACCCAACCTAACAATTATTCTGATTGCAATTATTAAGGTACTAAATGATTGATAATAATATCTCATCTATGTTGTCAAAAGTGCTAGCCATTAAAAGGAAATTTGTGTAATTAAGTTTTAGCCAGTATTGTACTCCCTGCTAAAATAAGTACTGAAGAATAAGTATTGCTTTTCTTTTATATATTCAGGAAAACGAAAAGAACAGTTACCAATGCCTACTTTTCATTTTAGGTACTTTCATATATTGGACTAAAAGGCAATTTCCATGAGGGCAAGATTTTTTTTTAAATATGTTTTATTAACTACTGTATCACCAATACCTGGAATAGTGCTTAACACATAGTTGGAACTCAAATATTCTTTGTATGACTTGGAAAAAAATATATAAAATCTTACTTAGTTCTTACGACAAACTTGCAAAAGAGGAATTAGTATTCTCTTTATAAAGTTGGGGAAAGAATGGCTAAAAGATGTTCTATAAACTCAAAGTCACATAGCTAGTAGGGTAGTACCAGGTCAAATACAATATACTATAAGCTTTATATGGGCAGGGAATATGTCAGTCTTATTCTCCATGGTATTCCCACCAGCCAGCTAGCTCAGTATATAGATTATAGTGGCACTCAGCAAATATTATTTTTTAATGGGAGGAAGCAGGCAAGCAAGCACATACTCGTATGAACACAACTACCACTCATTTTGCCTATACTAAGCACATTGTCACCCAAATTCAAAAGAAAAGTACAGCATAGGAAATATAGTCAATAATATTGTAATAACATTGTATGGTGGCAGATGGTAACTAAATTTACTGTAATGATAAACACATTCTATACATGATAATGTAGAGAAATGTTAATTCACTATGTTGTACACCTGAAACTACCATTGTATGTCAACTACACTTCAATAAAGAAAAGAATACTACAATCTCAAAAATTCATCAGTCTTCCTTGTGTGTTTATTGTTTTAAACATTCTGTGATTTTTGATTCTTTCTCACTTATAGACTGTGACGGTTCTCTTTCAGTCTTTTTAGCCTTTATTTTTTTTTTCTTTTTAGCCTTTATACAGAGTCTCAAGGTCTCCTTTTTGGAGGATGTTTATACCAGGAGCCAGCAAATTTTTTCTGGAAAGGACCAGGTAGTAAATATTTTAAGCTTTGAGGGCCATATTGTCTGTGTTGCAACAACTCAACCTTGTTATAGTGGTATAAAAGCAGTCACAGACAACATGTAGATGGCTGAGCATGCCTGTGTTCCAATAAAACTTTATTTACAAAAACAGGTGGCAGGCCAGATCTGGCCATAGTTTACCTACCCTTGCTTTATAATATTACTTTGATTCCTCCATCTCTTGCTTTTCCAGGACTTCTCTAAAACTGTGTCAACTATGAAACTCCTCCTATCCCTGAAATAAATAAATAAATAAATATATATAATTTTAAAAAATTTAAATTTTTTATTATGTTCTGCATATATTTTAATTTTTAATATGATTTTAAATTTATAATAATTTTAGGTGTACAATACATTGATATTTGTACACACCCAGAAATGATCATCACAATAACTCTAGTTACCATTTGTCACCATACAAAATTACAAAATGTTTTCTTCTTGTGATGAGAACATTTAAGATTTATTCTCTTAACAACTTTTAAATATGCAACACAATATTATTGACTGTAGTCACCATGCAATGCATTACATCCTCATGACTTACTGATTTTATAACTAGAATACTGTACCTTTTGACCCTCTTCACCTATTTTGCCCAACTCCCAAGCCCCCTACCCCCTGGCACCACCAATTTGTTCTCTGTGTCTATGAGTTTTTGTTTATTCATTTGTTTTTGCTTTTTAGATTCCACATATAAGTGAAATCATAAGGTATTTGTCTTTCTCTGTCTAACTTATTTAACTTAGCAAAATACCCTCAGGGTCTCTCCATGTTGTTGCAGATGGCAAGATTTCATTGTTTTTTTATGGCTGAGTAGTATTCCATTATATATATACAGATATATATTAAAGATATATATATGATATAGAGGACCCGGAAAAGATGGCAGAGGAATAGGGGAACCTATTCCCAGCTGGTCCCCGGAATTGAGCTGGATATCTACCAGACCACTCTGAACACCCATGAAATCAGCCTTAGATGTAAGAAGATAGATCTGGATCTCTACAAACAGAATATTGCAGGCGGTTGGTTTTGAGGGACAAAGTGGGGAGCCATGATTCCCCAGGCATATATCAGAGGATAAACAGAAAGGGGAGGGAGCTGAGCTGTTGGGATACTACACTGCTGGTGAGTGATAGATAGTGTCCCACGCTGGGGACCGGACACAGACTCGCAGACCGATAGCGGTGGGGAAAGGACTTTAGGGCAACCCCCTGGACTGAAAACCAGAGCTGTGGGGCCCTGTGAACTGGGGGTGGCTGGCAGTTTTAGAAGCACAAAGGGCAGAGACATGCTCCAAACTGGAGGCAAGGACTGGGAGCGCTGCTGAGGGGCACACAACCCAGGACGCTGCAGTTTATAGCAGCACAGACAGAAACGGAGATAGTGTGGCCTGGAGAGCTCACTGAAGAACAGACTGTGATCTCTCTGCTCTGAGGCAGAGGGTTGGAAACGATCTCTTCTTCTCTGACTCTCTGAAGAGACATGGAAAGCTGCCAGGGAAAGCCGCCAGAGAACAAAGCCCCAAAAACTGATTCCCGCTGAGCCCATCCCCCGCCACAGGGGGGCAGGGCAACTCTGCCCAAACAGGGTTGCCTGAGTAACAGCGCGGCAGGCCCCTCCCCCAGAAGACAGGCTGGGAAAACAAGATGCCAGCAACCCTAAGGTCCCTAGAAAACAGGTGCATCTTGCTTGTGTTGTGGTCAATAATTTGGACTCTATACATTCCCTCAATCACCCCTCAACAGAATGACTAGGAGGAGGAACCCCCAAAATAGGAAAGACTCAGAGACCATGAGATTTACAAATAGGTCCAGATATAACCAAGATGTCAGAGATGGAATTCAGGGTAACAATTGTGAAGACGATAGCTAGAATGGAGAAATCAATTAATGGCAACATAAAGTCTCTAAGGGCAGAAATGAAAACTGAATTGACAGAACTTAAAAATGCTATCAATGAGATCCAATCTAATCTAGATAATCTAACAGCTAGAGTAAGTGAGGTAGAAGAATGAATTAGTGATCTAGAAGACCAATTAATGGACAAGAAAGAAAAAGAGGAGGCCAGGGAAAAACAACTCAAAAATCCATGAAAATAGAATCAGAGAAATAAGTGACACCATGAAACGTTCTAAGGTCAGAATTACTGGGATCTCTGAGGGGGTGGAGAGAGAGGACTAGAAGATATATTTGAGCAAATCGTAGCTGACAACTTCCCTAATCTGGGGAATGAAACAAACATTCGCATCCTAGAGGCAGAGAGGACCCCTCCCAAGATCAAGGAACACAGGCCAACACCCCGGCATGTAAGAGTAAAACTCGCAAATCTTAGAACCAAGGAAACCATCTTAAGGGCAGTTAGGGGGAAGAGATTCCTTATGTACAGAGGGAGGAACATCAGAATAATGTCAGACCTATCCACAGAGACCTGGCAAGCCAGAAAGGGCTGGCAAGACATATTCAGGGTACTAAACGAGAAGAATATGCAGCCAAGAATACTTTATCCAGCAAGACTGTCATTTAGAATGGATGGAGAGATGCAGAGCTTCCAAGACCAGCAGAAACTGAAAGAATATGTGACCATTAAGCCAGCCCTGCAAGAAATATTAAGGGGGGGTTCTATAAAAGGAGAAAGACCCCAAGAGTGATATAGAAAAGAAATTTACAGGGACAATCTATAAAAACAAGGTCTTCACAGGCAACAGGATGACAATAAATTCATATCTTTCAATAATCACTCTCAACGTGAACAGCATAAATGTTCCCATAAAACTGCACAGGGTTGCAGATTGGATAAAAAGACAGGACCCATCCATATGCTATCTACAAGAGACTCATGTTGAACCTAAAGATACATCCAGACTGAAAGTGAAGGGATGGAGATCCATCTTCCATGCCAGCAGACCTCAAAAGAAAGCTGGGGTAGCAATTATTATATCAGACAAATTAGCTTTTAAACTAAAGACTGTAGTTAGAGACACAGAGGACACTGTATCATTCTTAATGGGTCTATCCAACAAGAAGATCTAACAATTGTAAATATCTACGCCCCCAACATGGGAGCATCCATCTACATAAGCCAACTGTTAACCAAAATGAAGAGTCATATTGATAACAATATGTTAATTGTAGGAGACCCCAATACTCCACTCTCAGCAATGGACAGATCATCTAAGCAGAAAATCAACAAAAAACAAGAGCTTTGAATGACAGACTGGAACAGATGGACCTCCTAGATATATATAGAACATTCCACCCTAAAACAAGTGCACATGGAACTTTCTCCAGAATAGACCACATACTGGGTCACAAATCAGGTCTCAACCGATACCAAAAGATTGAGATTATTCCCTGCATATTCTCAGACTATAATGCTTTAAAACTGGAACTCAATCACACTAAAAAATTTGGAAGAAATTCAAATACTTGGAAGCTAAAGACCACTCTGCTCAAGAATGTTTGGGTCAACCAGGAAATCAAAGAACTTAAACAATTCATGGAAACCAATGAGAATTAAATCACATCAGTCCAAAACCTATGGGATACTACAAAGGCAGTCTTAAGGGAGGAAATACATAGCCATCCAAGCCTCACCCCCCCCAAAAAATAGAAAAATCCCAAATTCACCAACTAACTTTACACCTTAAAGAACTAGAGAAAAAGCAACAAACGATGCCTAAGCCACACATTAGAAGAGAAATAATTAAGATTAGAGCCAAGATCAATGAATTAGAAACTAGAAACACAGTAGATCAGATCAACAAAACTAGAAGCTGGTTCTTTGAAAGAATTAATAAGATCAATAAACCACTGGCCAGACTTACCCAAAAGAAAAGAGAAAGGACCCAAATTAATAAAATTATGAGTGAAAGGGGAAAGGAACACCTTTCCTAACACCAAGGAAATAGAAACAATTCTTAGAAATTATTATCAACAACTCTATGCCAATAAATTAGGCAACGTGGAAGAAATGGATGCCTTCCTGGAAACCTGTAAACCCCCACGACTGAAACAGGAAGAAATTGACTACCTGAATAGGCCAATAACCAGTAACGAGATTGAAGCAGTGATCAAAAACCTCCCAAAAAACAAGAGTCCAGGGCCTGATGGATTCCCTGGGGAATTCTACCAAACATTCAAAGAAGAAATAATACCTATTCTCCTGAAGCTGTTTCAAAAAATAGAAACAGAAAGAAAGCTTCCAGACTCATTCTATGAGGCCGGCATTACCTTAATCCCCAAACCAGGCAAAGACCCCATCAAAAAGGAGAATTTCAGACTGATATCCCTGATGAATATGGATTCCAAAATCCTCAACAAAATCCTAGCTAATAGAATCCAACAATACATTAAAAGGGTCATCCACCACGACTAAGTGGGATTTATCCCCGGGATGCAAGGGAGGTTCAACATTCGCAAATCAATCAATGTGATAGAACACATTAATAAGAGGAGAGAGAAGAACAATATGGTCCTCTCAATTGATGCAGAAAAAGCATTTGACAAAATACAGCATCCTTTTCCTGATTAAAACTCTTCAGAGTATAGGGATAGAGGGAACATTCCTCAATTTCATAAAATCCATCTATGAAAAACCCACAGCAAATATCATCCTCAATGGGGAAAAGCTGAGAGCCTTTCCCTTAAGATCAGGAAACGACAAGGATGCCCACTCTCACCACTATCTTTCAACATAGTACTAGAAGTCCTAGCAACAGCAATCAGACAACAAAAAGAAATAAAAGGTATTCAAATTGGCAAAGAAGAAGTCAAACTCTCTCTCTCTTTGCAGATGACATGATCCTTTAAGTGGAAAATCCAAAAGACTCCACCCCCAAATGACTAGAACTCATACAGTAATTCAGTAATGTGGCAGGATACAAAATCAATGCACAGAAATCAGTTGCTTTCTTATACACCAGCAATGCAACTGTAGAAAGAGAAATTAGAGAAACAATTCCATTTACAATAGCACCAAAAACCATAAGATACCTCGGAATAAATCTAACCAAGGAGGTAAAGGATCTATACTCTAGGAACTACAGAACACTCATGAAAGAAATTGAAGAAGACACAAAAAGGTGGAAGAACATTCCATGCTCATGGATCAGAAGAATAAACATTGTTAAAATGTCTATGCTACCCAGAGCAATCTATACCTTCAATGCCATCCCGATCAAAATTCCAATGACATTTTTCAAAGTGCTGGAACAAACAGTCCTAAAATTTGTATGGAATCAGAAAAAACCCCAAATCGCCAAGGAAATGTTGAAAAAGAAAAACAAAGCTGGGGGTATCACATTGCCTGATTTCAAGCTATCTTACAAAGCAGTGATCACTAAGACAGCAGGGTACTGGCACAGAAACAGACTTATAGACCAATGGAACAGAATACAGAGCCCAGATATGGACCCTCAACTCTATGGTCAAATAATCTTCGACAAAGCAGGAAAAAATATCCAATGGAAAAAAGTCTCTTCAATAAATGGTGCTGGGAAAATTGGACAGCTATATACAGAAGAATGAAACTCGACCATTCTCTAACACCATACACAAAGATAAACTCAAAATGGATGAAAGACTTCAATGTGAGACAGGAATCCATCAAAATCCTAGAGGAAAACATAGGCAGTAACCTCTTTGACATCGGCCATAACAACTTCTTTCAAGATACATCTCCAAAGGCTAGTGAAACAAAAGCAAAAATGAACTTTAGGGACTTCATCAGGATAAAAAGCTTCTGCACAGCAAAGGAAACAGTCAACAAAACAAAGAGGCAACCCACAGAATGGGAGAAGATATTTGCAAATGACACTACAGATAAAGGGCTGGTATCCAATATCTATGAGGAACTTCCCAAACTCAACACCCAAAAAACAGATAATCAAGTCAAAAAATGGGCAGAAGACATGAACAGACAACTTCTCCAAAGAAGACATACAAATGGCTACCAGACACATGAAAAAATGTGGAAAAAAGGGAAATTCAAATCAAAACCACACTGACATACCACCTTACACCAGTTAGAATGGCAAAAATTGACAAGGCAAGAAACAACAAATGTTGGAGAGGTTGTGGAGGAAGGGGAACCCTCTTACACTGTTGGTAGAAATACAAGTTGGTACAGCCACTTTGGAAAACAGTGTGGAGGTCCCTCAAAAAATTAAAAATAGAGCTACCCTATGACACAGCAATTGCACTACTGGGTATTTACCCCAAAGACACAGATGTAGTGAAAAAAAGGGCCATATGCACCCCAATGTTCATAGCAGCAATGTCCGCAATAGCCAAATTGTGGAAAGAGCCGAGATGTCCTTCAACAGATGAATGGATAAAGAAGATGTGATCCATATAGACAATGGAATATTACTCAGCCATCAGAAAGGATGAATACCCAACTTTGACATCAACATGGATGGGACTGGAGGAGATTATGCTAAGTGAATTAAGTCAAGCAGAGAAAGTCAATTATCATATGGTTTCACTTATTTGTGGAACATAAGGAATAGCATGGAGGACATTAGGAGAAGGAAGGGAAAAATGAAGGTGGGGAAACCGGAGGGAGAGATGAACCATGAGAGACTATGGACTCTGAGAAACAGACTGAGAGTTTTAGAGGGGAGGAGATGGATTAGCCCGGTGATGGATATTAAGGAGGGCACGTACTGCATGGAGCACTGGGTGTTATACGAAAACAATGAATTATGGATCACTACATCAAAAACTAATAATGTATTGTATGGTGACTAACATAACATAATAAAATAAAATAAAAAAGATATATATATATATGATATATATCCATAATATTTGTGTGTGTGTGTGTGTGTGTGTGTGTGTGTGTGTATCTTCTTTCCCATTCATTCATTGATGAACATTTAAGTTGTTTCTGTATGTTGGCTATTGTAAATAATGCAGTAAGCATAAGGATGAATGTATATTTTCAAATTAGTGTTTTTGTTTTCCTTAGGTAAGTACTCAGAAGTAGAATTCCTGAAACATATGGTAGTTCTATTTTAAATTTTTTGAGAAACCTCTGTGCTGTTTTCCATAGTGGCTGCACCAATTTAAATTTTCATTAAAAGTGAACTGGAGTTCTCTTTCTCCACATCCTCACCAACACTTGTTATTTCTTGCCTCATGATAATAGCAATTCTAACAGGTGTGAGATGATATCTCCTTGTGGCTTTCATTTGTATTTTCCTAATGATTAGTGATGTTGAGCAAATTTTCATGTGCCTGTCAGCCATCTGTATGTCTCCTTTGGAAAAATGTCTATTCAGATCCTCAGCCCATTTTTTAAAATCAGAATCTCTTTTTGCTATTTAGTTGTATGAGTTCTTTATATATTTTAGATATGAATCCCTTATTAGATACAATTTGCAAATATTTTCTCCCATTCAGTAAGTTGCCTTTTCATTTTGTTGATGGTTTCCTTTGCTGTGCAAAATATTTTTAGTTTGATGTTGTCCCACATTTCTATTTGCTTTTGCTGCTTTTGCTTTTGGCTTTAGATCTAAAAGCTTAAGGCAAAGAGTGGTGTCAAGGAGCTTACGCCCTATGTTTTCTTCTAGGACTTTGATGGTTTCAGTTCTTAAATTTGAGTCTTTAGTCCATTTTGAGTTAATTTTTGTATATGGTGCAAGATAGTAGTCTAGTTTCATTCTTTTGCATGTGGCTGTCCAGTTTTCCCAGCATCGTTTATTAAGGAGACTGTCCTTTCCCTATTGTATATTCTTGGCTCTTTTGTCACAAGTTAATTTACCGTATATATGAGGGTTTATTTCTGGGCTCTCTATTCTGTTCTATTGATCCATGTCTCTGTTTTTATGGCAGTACCATACTGTTTTGATTACTATAGCTTTGTAATATAGTTTGAAATCAGGGAATGTGATGCCTTCAGCTATGTTCTTCTTTCTCACTATGCTTTGGCTATTCAGGGTCTTTTAGGATTTTTTTTTTCTATTTATGGGAAAAAAATCATTGGAGTTTTCATAGGGATTACACTGAATATAGATTTCTTTGGGTAAATGGACATTTTAACAATATTAATTATTCTAATCCATGAGCATGGAATTTCTTTCCATTCATTTGTGTCTTCTTTGATTTCTTTCATCAATGTATTATAATTTTCAGTGTATAGATCTTTCACCTCCTAGGTAAAATTTATTCCTAGGTGTTTCATTCTTTCTGATGCAGTTGTAAATGAGATGATTTTCTTTCTCCTTCTGATAGTTCATTGTCAGTGTACAGAAATGCAACAAATTTTTTATATGTTGATTTTGTACCCTGTAACTTTACTGAATTCATTTATTAGTTCTAACGGTTTTTTGGTGGTGTCTTTAGGGCTTTCTATACATAAAATAATGTTGTCCACAAATAGTGACAGTTTTATGTTTTCCTTCCCAATTTGGATGTCTTTTATTTCCTTTTCTTGTCATATTGTTCTGGCTGAGACTTACAAAACAGGCACGCCTCATTTTATTGTCCTTCGCTTTATTATGCTTCACAGATACTATTTTTTACAAATTGAGGGTTTATGGCAACCCTGTGTTGAGCAGGATTATTGGTGTCATTTTTCCAAAAGCATTTGCTCACTTCATGTTTCTGTGTCACAATTTGGTAATTCTTGCAATATTTCAAGCATTTTCATTATTATTATATTTATTATGGTGATCTGTGATCAGAGATCTTTAATGTTACTATTGTAATTGTTTTGGGGTACCATGAACTGTGTCCATATAAGAGGGCAAATGTGTGTTCTGATTGCTTCATCAACCAGCTATTCCCCCTGTCTCCTTCTCCTTGGAACTCCCTATTCCTTGAGACACAACTATATTGAAATTAGGCCAATTAATAACCATACAATGGCTTCCAAGTGTTCAAGTGAAAGGAAAAGTTTCATGTCTCTCACTTTATTTTTTTATTTTAATTTTTTAAAGATTTTATTTATTTATTTGACAGAGAGAGACATACAGCAAGAGAGGGAACACAAGCAAGGGAAGTGGGAGAGGGAGAAGCAAGCTTCCCACAGAGCAGAGAGCCCGATGTGGGGCTCGAGCCCAGGACCCTGGGATCATGACCTGAGCCGAAGGCAGACGCTTAACAACTGAGCCACCCAGGCGCCCCTCATGTCTCTCACTTTAAATCAAAAGTTAGAAATGATTAAGCTTAATGAGAAAGCCATGTCAAAAGCTGAGATAGGCCAAAATTTAGAGAAAGTTGTGAATGCAAAGGAAAAGTTCTTGTAGAAAGTTAAAAATGCTATTCCAGTGAACACACAAATGATAAGAAAGCAAAAGTCTTATTGCTAATATGGAGAAAGTTTTAGTGGTCTAGACAGAGGATCAAACCAGCTACAACATCCTCTCAAGACAAAGCCTAATCTAGAATAAGACCCTGACTCTCTTCATTTCTATGAAGGCTGATAAAGGTGAGGAAGCTGAAGAAGAAAAGTTTGATGCTAACAGAGGTTGGTTCATGAGGTTTAAGGAAAGAGGCCATTTCTATAACGTAAGAGTGCAAGGTGAAGAAGCAAGTACTGGTATAGAAGCTACACCAAATTATCCAGAAGATCTAGTTAATTAACAAAGGTGGCCACAATAAAAAAACAGATTTTCAATGTAGATGGAAAGGTCTTATATCGGAAGAAGATGCCATCTAGGGCTGAGTAGGAGTTAAGATGGCAGAGTAGCAGGGGAACCCTGAGTTTGCCTCATCCCTCAAACATAGCTAGGTCAACATCAAATCACCTTGAACAACTAGGAAATTGATCTGAGGATTAAGAAAACAATCTGCACAATTAGAGGGAGAGAACATGGCAGATGTGAGGTTTGGAGATGTGAATAAGTGGAGAGAAAAGCCATGGTGCCACCAAGGGGAGGAAGCCCTTTCCATAGAGAAATCAGGGAGAGAAAGAGACAGTAGGAGAGAGAGCAGCACATATGGTTTGCACAAGACACTGTGGTGTGGGGATCCCCTGGGTCACATTGGGAGAGAATGCTCCCCTTCCTGGGGTACATTTGGAAGAGGGTATTTTGCCTCTCCAGGGACAAAAGGCCTGCTGGGCACAATTGAGTAGCCATTCAACAGCAGGGGACAGAGGGCAGATAACCTGGTTGCAGCTCTTTGCTGTGCTTCATCATAGACTCCAGGCACCTACACAGGCATGCGACTGCTTTTCTAGGACACAATAGTGTTGGGTGCAGTGCTGTGAGGCTCTCATCCAGGAAAGGGGAGTGGGTCCATGCCTTGCTGGGTCCTTTAAGATTTGGAGTTTTGAATCCCAACCACCAGCCAGAGATAAAACACAGAACTGTGGTGCCAGGTGTGCCAACAACCTGTGCACAGACACGTTAAGGGCAGGGATGTGTTGAAAGCCTGAGACACAGGAGGGGAGACTGTTCACTTTTCTGTGAGGTATCCCTGAACAGTGGCAGCTGAGAGTTCCCCTCTCTGGGGATGAGAGAGTGGAGTGATGCCATTTTCCACCACCACCACCACCACCACCACCACCACCACCACCACCCCCTGACACCCCCACATACCCACCAGCACGGTTGGACAGCAGAGAAAAACTGAGCACCTCCAGTGGAGGCTGGAGTCGCTTACACCAAACCCTACCCCCCTGCACTTGTCAGGGGCATCTTTACCATGGCAGGACTGACTGAACCAGTGCAGTGGGCCTCTCCCTCAAAAGACCAACACAGGTCCCCTGCATGTACCAACTGTATTGATCATAGAGTGCTCCAAAGCATCAGCTTCAGTTCTGGTGGAAGTAGGACCAGACTTTACTTTTATTTTTTTACTTTTTAAATTCTAAAAAATATTATTTATTTTATTTATTTGTGTTGTTGTTGTGAGGGAAGAGGAAGAGAGATGATATTAATCTTAAGCAGGCTCCATACACAGCATGGAGCCCGACATGGGGCTTTTTCTCACAACCCTGAGATCATAACCTGAGCCGAAAACAAGAGTCAGATGCTTAACTGACTGAGCCACCCAGACACCCCTTTTATTCTATTTTATTATTTATTTATTTATTTATTTATTTGGGAATCAGGCATATAGTTTTTTGTTGGTTTGTTGGTTTATTTGTTTCCTTTTCTCATTTTTGGATTAGCCTTCTTTTCTTTTTTCCTTCTTTCTTTCTTTTTCTTTGGAATCAGGCTTTTACTTTTTTTGTTTGTCTATTTGCTTTTTTGTTCTTTTTCCTTTTCTCTATTCTTGGATCAGACTTTTTTTAAAATCTGGTTTATCTTAACAAATGAATCAAAGCAAACCTAGTTAAAGGTCCAAACATCCCACTGCAAGCAATGAGGAACTCTGCAGAGGACTGACCTGTGGGAAAAAAATAGCCAAAATACAACAGCAGAGTGCACACAGCACACACCAGAAACACTTCCTGATGTGCCAGACCCTGGACAGTTTATGGCCCTTCTTAATATAGTATTATGCTCACAAGCAGGAAACATAATAAGCTTTCATAATACACAAAAGACAGAAACCTAGACATAAAGACAAGATGGAGGAATTCTCCCCAAAAGAAAGCTCGAGAAGAAATTACAGCCAGGGATTTGCTCAAAACAGATATAAACAATATATCTGAACAAGAATTTGGGACAACATTCATAAGAATATAAACTGGGCTTGAAAGAACCATAGAAAACACCAGAGAAAACCAGGCTGCAGATAAAAGACCTAAAAACTAATCAGGCCGAAATAAAAAAATGCTATAACTGAGATGTAAAACCAACTGGATGTAATCACAATGAGGATGGAGGAAGCAGAGGATCAAATAGGTGATAAAGAAGATAAAATTATGGAAGATAATGAAGCTGGAAAGAAGAGGGAAAGAAAATGATTGGATCACGAATATAGACTTAGGGAACTCAGCGATCCCACAAAGTGCAATAATATCCATATCACAGAAGTCCCAGAAGAAGAGAGGGTAAAAGGGGCAGAAGGTTTATTTGAACAAATTATAGCTGAAAACTTCCCTAATCTGGGGAAGGAAACAGGCATTCAAGTCGAAGAGGCACGGGGAACTCCCCTCAAAATCAAAAGAAATGGGTCAACACCAAGACATATCATAGTGAAACTTGCAAAATACAAAGATAAAGAGAGAATTCTGAAAGCAGCTAGGGACAAAAGGTCCTTAAGCTACAAGGGTAGACACTTAGAGTTAGCAGCAGACCTGGCCATAGAAACTTACCAGACCAGAAAGCAGTGGCATGACATATTTAACATGCTGAATAGGAAAAACATTCAGCCAAGAATACTTTATCCAGCAAGGCTGTCAGTCAGAGTACAATAAGAGATAAAGTTTCCAAGACAAGCAAAAACTAAAGAAGTTTGTGAAAACTAAACAAGCTCTGCAAGAAATATTAAGGGGGACACTTGAGCAGGAAGAGACCAAAAAAGCAACAAAGACTATAAAGGAACAGAGGCAATCCACAGGAACAGCAACTTTACAGGTAATACAACAGCACTAAATTCATATCTACCAATAATTACTCTGAATGTAAATGGACTCAAGGCCCCAATCAAAAGACATAGGGTATCAGAATGGATAAAAAAAACAACAACAACAAAATAACAAGACCCATTGATATGCTGCTTACAAGAGAATCATTTTAGACCCAAACACATCTCCAGATTGAAAGTGAGGGGGTGAAGAACCACCTATCATGCTAATGGACATCAGAAGACAGCTGGAGTAGCCATACTTAGACAAACTAGATTTTAAAACAAAGCCTGTAATAAGAGATGAAGAAAGACACTATATCATAATAAAGGGGTCTATCCAACAAGAAGATCTAACAATTGTAAATATTTATGTCCCCAACTTGGGAACAGCCAAATATATAAATCAAGTAATAACAATCTTAAAGAAACTCATTGATATTAATACAATAATAGTAGGGGACTATAATACCCCACTCCACAATGGACAGATCATCAAAGCAGAAGATCAACAAGGAAACAAGGGCTTTGAATGACAAACTGGACCAGAAGGACTTAACAGATATATTCAGAGTATTTCATTCTAAAGCAGCAGAATACACATTTTTTGAGTACATATGGAAAATTGACCAGAATACATCACATACTGGGTCACAAATCAGCCCTCAAAGTACAAAAGGATTGAGATCATACCATGCATATTTTCAGACTACAAGGCTATGAAACTTGAAGTTAACCACAAGGAAAATTTTGGAAGGACCACAAATATAAGGAGGTAAACAACATCCTGCTAAAGAATGAATGGGTTAACCAGGAGATTAAAGAAGAAATTTTAAAAATACATGGAAGCAAATGAAAATGAAAACACAACAGTCTAAAACCTTTGGGATGCAGCAAAGGTGGTTATGAGAAGGAAGTATATAGCAATACAGGCTTTTCTCAAGAAGCAAGAAAAGTCACAAAAATACAACCTAAACTCACACCTAAAGGAGCTAGAAAAAGAACAACAAATAAAGCATAAAGCCAGCAAAGAAGGGAAATAATAAAGATTAAGGCAGAAATAAATGACATAGAAATAAAAAAAAAAACCAGTAGAACAGATTAATGAAGTTAAGAGCTGGTTCTTTGAAAGAATTAACAAAATTGATAAACGCCTAGCCAGACTTACCAAAAAGAAAAGTCAACTTTCAAGTCTTATTATTTAAGAGACACATTTTGTAAGACTATAGCTGTCATAGGTAGTGATTCTGCTAATGGATCTGGGCAAATAAATTGAAAGCTCTTTGGAAAATAGTCACCATTTTAGATATTATTAAGGACATTCATGATTGATGGGAAGAGGTCAGAATGTCAACATGAACAGGAGTTTGGAAGAAGTTGATTCCAACTCTCATGGATGACTGAGGGGATCAAGACTTAAGTGGAGGAAGTAACTGCAGATGTGGTAGAAATAACAAGAGAACTAGAATTTGAAGTGGAGCCTGAAGATGTGAGCGAATTGTGATCTCATGATAAAACTTGAATGGATGAGGAGTTGCTTTTTACAGATGAACAAATAAAGTGGTTTCTTGAGATGAAATCTACTCCTGGTGAAGATACTATGAAGATTGTTGAAATGACAAGAAAAGTTTAGAATATTACATAAATCTAATTTATAAAGCAGCAGCAGTTTGAGAGGATTGATTCCAATTTTGAAAGAAGTTCTGTAGGTAAACTATTATCAAACCTTTCTCGTGCTACAAATAAATCATTCATGAGAAGAAGAGTCAACTGATGTGACAAACTTCACTGTTGTCTTATTTTAAGAAACTGTCAGAGCCACCCCAGCCTTTAGCAACCAACACCCTAATCAGTCAGCAACCATTAACATTGAGGCAAGACTCTCTACCAGCAAAAATGTTTCAAGTCATTGAAAGCTCAGATAATTAGCATTTTTAGAGATAATGTATTTTTAATTAAGGTATGTACATTATTTTAGACATAATGCTGTTGTAGACCTTAAATAGACTGTAGAGTTGTATAAACATAACTTTAATATGCACTGGAAAACCAAAAAATTCATTTGACTTATTTGCATTATTGTGGTGTCCTGGAACCAAAACCACAATATTTCTGAGGTATGCCTGTATTATGTTGGATAAAATTGTCAAGAGTGAGCATCCTTGTCTTGATCCTGATTGTAGAGGAAAAGCTTTCAGGTTTCACCATTAAGTATGTTAGTTGTAGGCTTGTCATATATAGCCTTTATTATGTTGAGGTATTTTCCCTTTAAACCCACTTTGTTGAGAGTTTTTATTATAAATGGATGTCAAATTTTATCAAATGCTTTTTCTGCATCTATTGAGATGATCATATAATTTTTACCTTTCACTTTGTTGATGTGGTTTATTAGATTGATTTTCAGATTTGCTGAACCATCCCTGCATCCCTAGAATAAATCCCACTTGATCATGGTGTATGATCCTTTTAATGTATTGCTGAATTTGGTTTGCTAATATTTTGTTGAGAATTGAGGCATTGATCTTTATCAGGAATTTTAGCCTGTAATTTTTACGTGTGTGTGTGTGTGCTGTCTGTCCTTGTCTGGTTTTGGTATCAGGGTAATGCTAGCCTCATAAAATGAGTTTGAATGCGTTCCCTCCTTTTACAATTTTTGGAAGAGTCTGAGTAAGATAGGTATTAAATCTTCTTTAAATGTTTGGTATAATTCACCACTGAAGCCATCTGGTCCTGGAGTTTGTTTGTTGGGAAGTTCTTGATTACTGTTTCAATCTCCTTACTAGTAACCAGTCTCTTCAGATTTTGTATTTCTTCATGATTCAATCTTGGAAGATTGTGTTTCTAGGGACTTACCCATTTCTTCTAGTTTGTTCAATTTGTTGATGTCTAATTGTTCATTGTAGTCTCTTATGACCCTTTGTATTTCTGTGGTATAAATTTTAACATTACCCTTTTTATTTCTGATTTTATTTATGTGAGCCCTCTTTTTTTTCTTAGTGAGTCTAGCTAATGGTTTGTCAATTCGTTTGTCTTTTCAAAGAATCAACTCAGTTTCATTGATTTTTCTTAGTGTCTTTTTGGCCTTTATTTCCCCTCTGATCTTTATTATTCCCTTCCTTCTCCTAACTTTAGGTTTCATTTGTTCTTCTTTTTTCTAGTTGCGTTAGGTGTAATGTTAGATTATCTGAGATTTTTCTTGTTTCTTGAGGTAGGCCTATATCTCTATGAACTTCTCGTACAACTGCTTTTGCTGCATCTCATAGATTTTTCTATATTGCATTTCCATTTTCATTTGTCTCAAGATATTTTTAAAATTTCTCCTTTGATTCCTTCATTGACCCATTGGTTGTTCAGTAGCACATTGTTTAATATATATATAGTTGTAATTTTTCTAGTTTTCTTCTTGTAATTGATTTCTAGTTTCATACATTATTAGAAGAGATGCTTGACAGGATTTCAATCTTAAATTTATTGAGACTTGTGTTTTTTTAAAGACTTTATTTTAGAGAGAGAGAGTGTGTGCAAATGGGGGGGAGAGGCAGAGAGAGAATCTCAAGCAGTTATATTTACTTTACCAATGAGATTTTTACTTGCATACATTTTCTTGTTAATAATTATTAGTACCTTCTTTTTCAGCTTAAAGAGGTCCCTTTAACCTTTCTTATAAGGCCAGTTTAGTGGTAATGAACTCGCTTAGCTTTTATTTGTCTGGAAAACTCTTTACCTCTCCTTCAATTCTCAATGATAAACTTACTGGATAGAATATTGTTGGTTGGAAGTTTTTTCCCCTTCAGCACTTTGAATATATCATGCCACTCTCTTCTGGCCTGCAAATTTTCTGCTGAAAAATCTGTTGATAGCCTTATGGGGGTTCCATTGTGTGTAAAAGTTTTGTTTTATTCTTGCTGCTTTTAAGATTCTCTCTTTAACTTTTAACATTTTCATTATAATGTGTCTTGGTGTGGGTATTTTTGGGTTCATTTTATTTGAAACTCTCTGGGCTCTCTGTACCTGGATGTTTATTTCCTTCTCTGGGTTAGGGAGGTTTTCAGCCATTATTTGTTCAAATAAGTTTTCTGCCCCTTTCTCTCTCCCTTCTCCTTCTAGAACTCCTATAATGTAAGTGTTATTCTGCTTGATGTTGCCCCATAAGTCCTTTAAACAATCTTCACTTTCTAAAATTCTTTCTTTCTTTTTTAATAATTTTCTTTAAAGATTTTATTTATTTGACAGAGAGAGAGTACAAACAGGGGTAGCAGCAGACAAGGGGAGAGGGAGAAGCAGGCTCCCCGTGGAGTTGGGAGCCCGATGCAGGGCTTGAGCCCAGGACGCTGGGATCATGACCTGAGCCAAAGGCAGTCACTTAACTGACTGAGTCACCCAGGCACCCCTAAAATTCTTTTTTTTTTAAAGAGATTTTATTTATTTATTTGACAGAGAGAGAGACAGCGAGAGAGGGAACACAAGCAGGGGGAGTGGGAGAGGGAGAAGCAGGCTTCCCACTGAGCAGGGAGCCCAATGCAGGGCTCCATCCTAGGACCCTGGGATCATTACCTGAGCTGAAGGCAGACGCTTAATGACCAAGCCACCCAGGTGCCCCTAAAATTCTTTTTCTTTTCACTGTTCTGTTTGGGTGAGTTCCACTGCCCTGTTTTCCAGGTCACTGATACTTTCTTCTGCTTCATCTAGTCTGCCATTGAACTCCTCTAGCATATTTTTCTATTCAGTTATTGTATTCTTCAGCTCTGTGACTTCCATTTGGAACTTTCTTATATTTTCTATCTCTTTGTTGAAGTTTTCCCTGTATTCATCCATTCTTCTTCCAAGTTTGGTGAACATTTTTATGACCATTACTTTAAATTCTTTATCAAGTAAATTATTTACCTCTGTTTTATTAAGGTTTCTTTTTGAGGTTTTTATCTTGTTCTTTTACTTGGAACATATTTTTCCATTTCTTCATTTGCTCGACTCTCTGTTTCTATGTATTGGGTGAGAAAGCTACATCTCCCAGCCTTAGAAGAGTGGCTTGTGTAGATGATGAACCTTATCATTTAACTTTGTCCTTGCTTTTGGTTGTCTCTGGAATATTTGTGATTATCTAAGTAGCCTGATTTATTCTTGATAGTTCCCAGTTGTTGAGGGTGTACCAAGGCCTGTCATCTTAGTCAGAACCTAGTTTCAGGTTGATTGGAAGCTAGCCCCTCAGGCAGCAGGTTTTAAAGTATGCAAATATATACAGTCATGTGGGACTGTGGTCATAATCCTTGCTGACCTCCTGTTCTGGCAATGTGGAGGTTTTTCCTAGACAACAGTTGCAAAAATCATAGCTCTGCACAATGTATAAACACCTTTCTGGAGGGTACCAGCAAACTGTAACAAGGCAAAGATGATGTCCCCCAACCTATGTTCCCTGAGAGTACCTCCTTAGCCTCTAGATATATGGGAAACCTGACATCTACCCCTCACGTTGAAGCTCCGGGACAAGTAAATACACCTTTTTCACAGGAAGATTGGGGGTGTGTTTCAGTCTGCTATCTGTGTAATGCCCTGGTGGTGATAGCCTGCCAAGAACTATGTCTCTTATTGTTTCAGTCCTGTTGGGCATACAGATGCAAGGCTCCTGCCATCAGATTCAGGAGATCAAGGGGTATCTCCTGTGTAGACTACATGTGCACACTGGCTTTAGCAAGGCAGAGCAAGACTGCAGGGCCAGTCCATGCCTACTGGCTTTAGTGGAGCAGTGGGAAAACACAGGGCTGGGGCATGCCCACTGGCTTTTGTGAGGCAGCATATCTCTGGTATATTAATACATGACAGAATACTTACAGTTTTATTGAGTTTTAACAGTTTTAACCGCTTTTTCCTCCACCTTCATGCAAAGTCCCTTCACTTTTGAAATTCAATTTAATCGTAGATGGCATGTGTATAATGACAACAACGGAGTGAGGTCAACTAGGGGAGCTGGCAGATAGCCTGGACTAAGCCCCAAAATATGGTAGTTCCTTTTCATATTCATGTTGGTCTAAGATCTATACATCAGGTTTGCAGGATAAAAACTAGATGTTTGTTTTGTTTTGTTTTGTTTGATCAGTGTGCCTAGAGTTGATCAGTTACTGAAAAACAGTCACAAATAAGCATACTCATAAAAGACTAAATGTAATCTCATCTGCCAATCTAGGTAACCTTGAGTAATATAACTACCAAGTGGACCAGTTACTCATATTCTCTATTTCCCTATATCTGATGTGTAAATAAAAAATTCTGAATCTTTCCAATGGGCCAAATATCTACTAGGTGCTAGAGACACAACAATGAACACAAAGTAGCCCCACCCCTCATGCTTCTGGTCTAAGAGTTTGCAAAATTTTTCTGTAGAGACCTAAATAAGAACTTTTAGGATTTTCAGGTCATACGGTTTCTTTCAGAACTATTAAATCATGCTGTTGTGTGAAAGCAGCCATAGACAGTACATAAACAAAGAGGCATGATTTTGTTCCAATAGAACTTTATTTATGGACACTGAAATTTGACTTTCATATAATTTTCACATGTCATGAAATACTATTTTTCTTTTGCTTTTTTTCTCCCCAACCATTTAAAAATATATTTCTAAAAAACACTCAGAGCTGGGCGCCTGGGTCGCTCAGTTGGTTGAGCGACTGCCTTCGGCTCAGGTCATGATCCTGGAGTCCCTGGATCGAGTCCCACATCGGGCTCCCTGCTCAGCAGGGAGTCTGCTTCTCCCTCTGACCCTCTTCCTTCTCGTGCTCTCTATCTCTCATTCTCTCTTTCTCAAATAAATAAATAAAATCTTTTAAAAAAAAAAACACTCAGAGCTAGCAGGCCATTCAAAAACAAGTGGTGGGCTAGATTTAGCCCATGAGCTGAAATTTGCCAACCCCTGTCTAGTCTAATGCAAAAGATAAATACAGAAACAAATTATTTCAATACAATGTGATAAAAGCTAGAGTTCTATGGTTCTGTGGGAGCTAGAGGAAGGCCATCTAACTTAATCCAAGGCATCAAAGAAAGTATCCTATAAACATCAACCCCAGAGCTGAGTCTTAAAGAATGTTAATATGAAGGCATTAACTAAGCAAAGAAAGGGAAAACTATGCTCCAAGTAGAAAGCAGAGAATGAACAGTCACAGAATTGATAAACAGCATGAAATTCTTGGGCAATGGTATTATTCTAGCATAAAAGGTAAGGAATACCAGATGAAGTTGTAGGTAACGGTAGGGATGAAACTGTAAAATGTCTTATATACCATGCCTCTGGGCAATGAAGGCCACTAACAAGTTTTCAGCAGGGGATTGATAAAATTGAATCTGTATTTTAGATTTATCGCTGTGGCAACACTTTGGCAGACAGATCTGAGTCAGCTGAGAGGCTATGGAAATAGTCCAGGGGCAAGATGATGAGGGCCTGAACCAGGCAAAAGCAGTGGAAATGGAGAGAAGAGGATAAATTCTAGAAGTGTCTAAAAGGTAAAATTAACATGGCTTAGTGAGGAGAGCAAGAAGTAAAACATGACTCAGGTTTCTTACTTGGATGGCTAGGTGGATGAAAGTACCACCAGGTGCTATTGGAAGGAGAGAGAGTTTTATAAGCTAGATAATGAATTCAGATTTATACACATTGTATTGCATTTACTGTTGGGTTTTCCTGTGGAGGTTTTTACCAGGCCACTGTACATATGAATTTTGGGGATGGATTAGAACTAGAGATATAGTTATGAGCACAGATGTGGTAGTTAAAACCATGAATGACTGTAGTTGCTCAGATTCAGCAAGTAGAGTAAGAAGAGTCATAGGCCATGGTGATTAAAGGAGACTGAAAGAATAGGAGAAAATATTTGAGGCTTTGATGATAGTAGAGTAGCTGTAAAGAGAATGGAGTATGAGAAAGCTAAAAGGAGAAGAGGTTGCTGTCAGAGAGGTGAATTTAGTCTTTCACAACGGATTCCTGAAAATTAATCCTTAATGCCTCGAGGCAGTGGTTCTTAAACTATAAGCTTTTTACCTGGAAAGCTTGTTAAAACACAGTGCTAGGCACCAACCCCAGAGTTTTGATTCAGTAGGTCTTCGGTGGTGCTCAATAATTTGCATTTCTAGCAACTTCCTAAGTGATGCTCACCCGTGAGAACCACAGCCCTAAAGCATCCATTTTATGCAATGAATTAACTTTTTTAATGGATCTAGAATGCTCCTAGTTGTGTATCATCCTTGGGGATAGTAAGATAATAGACACTCAACTTATTTTCTTTGTTTTGTGATTCAGATAAGGAACCCTGTTAGCAAGCCTGGAGGGTGTCAGAGGCTGTGAGAGCAGAGACCATACCTATGTTATTCATGATTGATTCACCAGATTCTAGCATAGGTTAGACATTCGGTTAATATATGTTGACTGAAAGATTGACAAGGTCCATAGTACAGTTGGAGGAGTGAGCTGCTGATATAGAGGGTTTACTGCTGAAGTTATGATCAAGGACCCAGAAGAGTAAAGTTTGTGATCCTCTACAAGGACAATAAAATCTTTCAGTATGACAACATGAATTGGGGTAGGGAAAATGATGGTGAAGCAGGTGCCAAAATATAAAATGGAAGTGGGAGAATGACCTGGAGGCTGATAGAGGACAGCGGTAGGGAAAGGAAAATGATAGAGCCTGCATGTTGAATTTCAAAAGTGAAGGGACTTTGCATGAGGGTGGAGGAATAATGCTTTGGAAGTTATCTATAGAGAACATGCCTAATCCAGTGCATATGAACATACCACTGACCATTAAATTGTGTCTTGCTTTTTTATCACTTAATACAGTGCCCTGAGACTTTACCCACATAATCAAAAATTATTTTTACACATTTTCTCTTTTTGGATAGTTCTATATATATATATATATATATATTTTTTACCATATACATCCTCTTTCTTTCATACACATTTCTTCTTAAGGCCATTCCTAAGAATTTTATGTGTTTGATTGCTATCGTGAATGGGATATATTTCTCCTAATAGCTCCAAATTGGTTATTCTGGTCTATTGTTCTTTTAAATTAAATTTGCGCTTCTTTGACTTATCCTCTGAACTAGTTGTAACATCCTCATTAAGTAAATAAAATCTTTAAATATGTTCATTTTTTGTATCATTATGAGAGTTAAGATTTTTACCTTTTAAAAATTATCTTTTGGGGCGCCTGGGTGGCTTAGTCAGTTAAGCATCTGCTTTTGGCTCAGGTCATGATCTCAGGGTCCTGGGATCAAGCCCCGCTTCAGGCTCCCTGCTTGGCAGGGAGTCTGCTTCTCCCTCTCCCTCTGCCCCTCCCCACTGCTTGTGCATGCTCTCTTGCTCTTTCTCAAATAAATGAATAAAATCTTTTAAAAAATTATCCTTTAAAATTTGCAATGAATTATTATTGTGCAATATTACTGAAGTAGATTTGATAAAATTCATTTATAGGTTTTGCATCTAAGTTCACAAACTGAAGAGAATATTCTTTTTGGAACAGTCTGTCGGATATTGGTATCAGAATGATGCTAGTTTCAAAATCAATGTGAATAACTCTGCAAGATTTTCAATTCTATAACAATGTGGATATTCCTAGAAAATTTGAAGGAACTCACTGATAAAAAACATCTGGCCCTAAAGTATTTTTGGAAGTTTCTCTTTGATAATTGTTTTCAATGTTTCTACAGTTACAGGCCCATTTTGTTTTGAACTTCTTACTAATGCATGGTGTTTAACATTTTATTAGATATTTCATATTTGCTGAGATTTTCAAATTTATTAAGGTACAATTATAGTAGTTTCCTATAATTTAAGAAAAGTTATTCGTATTTGTTGCTCTATTCCATTTATCATTTAAATTTTATTTATAATTTATCTTTGTTTTAATTAAATTTGCTAGAGGCTTATCTACTTAATTCATCCCCCCCCCCATAAAAACAACATACCCCTTGGCTTCATATTATATTGGATTCTTAATCATGTAATTTCATTCTTCATTTTTAATAATGAAATATTTAAGGTTATGAATTTACTTCTGAATATTGCTCTCAAAGTTTTGATAAGTCGTGATCTCATTTTTGTTATTTTTTATTAGTCTGCTAGTGTTTCTTTTGGCTAATACTTACATATAAATGTGTTCTGAAATATTAAAACAGTGGAAGACTTTTGTTCAAATTTGTTTCTAAATTTGTAGAAGCTTTACATTATCACCAGAGAACAGGGCAAGGCTGATTTCTACTTGTAAGGGTATGCAAAGATTTTCTTTGTGGTGTAGCACATGATCATGGGTATTAAAGAGGGCACGTTCTGCATGGAGCACTGGGTGTTATACGCAAACAATGAATCATGGAACACTACATCAAAAACTAATGATGTAATGTACGGTGATTAACATTACATAATAAAAAAATGTTCTTTGAATATTTGAAAGAGGGTGTATTCACTGTCAATCAAATATAATTTTTGATGTTAATTAAATCTGATGAATTGTATTTTTCAAATATTCTAAGTACTTATTTTCTTGGTCTACTTTATCTGTCATAGTTAAATTATATAAATCTTCCATATAGACATTTCTATAATTTTTCTTCTTGTATTTCAAATAGTCTTTTATTCAAATATTTGGATGTAAAAAAATGTTTCATGAATATAATATCCTTAAAATAATTTGTATCTTCTATCAATATTAAATAAATCTCGTGGGACCAACAAGATTGTATAGTTATTGTTCCTGTTTTGTTTTGTTTCCAAATAGGTAAGTGACATGATCAGATGCCTTATTTGGAGAATGGACTGATCAGAAGGAGGTGAGACCAAAAGATGAGAAGCCAGTGAAAGGACTCTTATAATCATCCAGGTAAGAAATCATGAGTGACTGGATGAAGACCAAGGCTGCAGAGAGGTTTATAGCAAGTAGAATCATTAAGACTTGGAATTAGATTGAAGGGGGTTGGGGCAAGTGAGAAGAGTTGAGAGTTAATACCTAGATTTCTGACTTAGCTGACCATTATCTAAAAAACAAAAAAAAACAGAAAGAGCTGGTGTGGCTTTTCAGAATAAGCCATTTTCTAAAGTTCTTCTTTCTCATTATATTCATCCCAAAGTACTCGAGTCCAGACTTAAAGCTCAGTGTTGAATCTTCACCAATGGATTGCTTACTCAAACCAAAGTCTACCTTAGTAAAAACACTAGGCTAAATATTAAATTTCAGGGGATCACCTTTCATTTATGTGCTAAGAGCTCCTTCATAAATTTGAGGAACCATTTGGACTAAGAAAGAGGGAATAAATGCCTTCTAACACCATTCCTGGGGTAATCCATACAGGAAGGCTAAGTTTTCCACAAGAGGGCAGCATCACCTAATAAATTATGTCATTGAGGGCCTCCTCCAATAGGCGCTGGGGGGAGGCTGAAAGGGTAGACAGTATAGGTTCGGGAGCCATAGGACCTGCCACACCATGAAAACCAAAGGGTCCTACTATCTCCAAGGCCATAATTACAGCTACTCCTAAGTGGTAGTGGCAGATGTTGCTATAGCAGGAACAAAGAGAACATGGTGCTCACCACAGAAGAGTGAGTAGGGGACAGCCAGATAACTCTCATTGTTATGGCTGGCTCAGAAGACACCGGGGATGGTGTCTACATTCCTTACATAGTGCTGGTATCTCTGTATAACCCGTATCTCCCAGGGACCTTTATTTCATGTTGAGATCTTTGTCACCCCTAATGTCACCCCAGATCATGTGCTGTAAAGGTTAGGCTGCAAAGCACACTACAGTTCTGGCATTCTCCTTACTTAATAATGTTTGGTTACTCCAATTATGCTTCTCTTATACCCCAGGGAAAGTAATGGGAATGAAATTCCTTGAGAACCCGGTAAGTGAAAGACATTTTACATACATTGCCTTATTTAATCATTACAACAATGCCATTATATAGGAACTATTATATGTGACAGAACTAGGCAGTGTCATACATGGGTCTATCTGACTCTAAAGCAAAAACTACCAAGCTACCTCTCCAAGAAGCCTTGTTTAAAACCTAAATCATGACTGATTCAAGACTGAATCAGTGGCAACGTATCTATTGTATAAAACATTGCTTAACCTGTCACTTCCTATCCAGGTACATGAGCAGGGATGGCTTAATTTTAGGTACCAGCAGGTAATCCAATCAATCAATAGGATCCTATGTAACCTCACCCTTACTAACTTAAAACCCTTTCCCCCTTAAGTATTCTCTCAGGATAAATCACTTGGATGTAGAGCATGAGAACAGCTGAAGAATTAAAGACGGCTTCTGCGTTTCTGGTTTGGTTGACTGAGGGCATGGTGGTCCCAAACACTGAGATAAGGAGCTTGAGAGGAAAAGCTGACATGTTAGGTTTTGGGCATATTATACTTCAAATGCTTCTGAGACATCTAAGTATAAATGTCCAGTGGGAAGTTGGCTATATGGGCCTGGGGCTCAAGAAATATAATAGATACATGTAAATGAGAATTTAAACTCTGGAACTGAGTGAGGTTCTCCATGGTATATTAACAAAGTTAGAAAGAGTGGAACTGGGCGCCTGGGTGGCTCAGTTGGTTAAGCGACTGCCTTTGGCTCAGGTCATGATCCTGGAGTCCCTGGATCGAGTCCCATATTGGGCTCCCTGCTCGGCAGGGAGTCTGCTTCTCCCTCGGACCCTCCCCCCATCTCATGTGCTTTCTCTCTCTCTCATTCTCTCTCTCTCAAAGAAAGAAAGAAAGAAAGAAAGAAAGAAAAAGAAAGAGTGGAACTAGGGAAAACACCACCATGTTAGGGATGATCAGAGGAAGAGCAGGTAGTAGAGGAACCTGGTTTTAAAAAATGAACAGAGAGGTAGGAAAGTAACAAGAAAATGGGGTATCTTGCAAGCAAGAAAGCAGAGTTTCACAAAGGAGAACATAATCCAGAGCAACAATGTCAAATGCCATATACTAGTCACACGTGACGAAGACTGAAAGCAATCCATTGACTTTGACAATTAAGAAGTAATATGTAGCTTTTGACAGAGTAGTTTCAGTGGGGTTCTGTAGGTCAAATTCAGACTGCAGTGGGTGGAAAACTAAATTGTAGATGAAGACAGTGAGTATAGACTCTCCTTTTGAGAGACTGAGTATGAACAAAAGGAGAAACATGGGGCAGTAGCCAGAGCCCCCGATAGTAGGATTATGGGAAGATGCTTTAAAAATATTTTTTCTAGTAAAAATAATTAAGATGGAGAAGCTCAGCCTTGTGTATAGGATAAAGGAAACTCACAGAATGGAGAAGTATGAGCTCCAGTAGCACAGAGCAAAGATACAGCAGCAAAATGGAAGAAGCCATATGGAAAGCTCACCAATAAGCAAATGTGTAATTGCAGCAAAACAACTGTGCCCAAGTATGTCCTTACCTTCCTTTTGCTTTAGCCACTCCACTTATCTGGAATGCCTTTCTCCTCCTGATGGCTTATTTGTCCAATTATACCCACCCTTTAGCTCAAATTCCACTTCCTCTATGAACTCTTACCCTACCAATCTCTTCTGAAGTACTCTCTCTTTCTCTTGAATTCTAATAGCAATTTCTGTCTGAATAATCCATTTGACAATCATCCTTCAGCCTGTGAAATCTCCTTTATTGCTTTTTTCCCCCCAAAATGTATTGCTAGTTAATTTGTCACACGTGTGTCTTTTCTCCCCCATTTGACTGTATTCTCCTCAAGGGCAGGGTTTCTATCTTAGAGTTTGCCACAGCTTCCAGATTGCCTACCGTGGCTGGTAGCAGGGTCTCTTTAAATCTATGTAGTTGATTTAAATAAAAACTTGAAAGAATAAATCTCTGTGGTTGAACAGGGGCAGCCTGTTATGAAGGAGACAGAAAAACACCAGGTTAGTAGGCCCTTGGTGTATATGGAATCATTTACTTCTCTTGGTAGCAAATAAGGAGACTGAGTCTTGCAGATATAAAATAGACTATATAAAATTATATAAAATAACCAGGGTGACACAGGTAATATGTAGCAGTGTCAGGATTTGAACCACAGACCCTTTCTCCTATGCCATTCTGCTTCAGTTGTCCGCAAAATTCTGTTCATGTGAGACACTTCTTTCATGAGGTGTCAAGAGACATAACTCTCTTGAGGCTTTAGTACCAACCTAGCGGTTCAGTGGCCCCTATTCCTTATAGCAGCAAATCTCCCTGTACCTTACCTCCTGACAATCAGCTTGAGGATCCGGAAGGAGCCTTTGATGAGGATGAGGGCCTCTTGGCGGGAGCCATACAATGGAGTGCCATTGATATTCACCAGCTCATCACCAGTCCTCATCTTCTGGGACAAGGCTGCCTTGCCCCCATCTTCAATCTGTGTTGCAGAGAACAGAACAGAAAGCAGGTAGGTGGTGAGATGACTCCTTACCCAAAATTCTACTTCCTGGTTCCTCCCAAACTCAGAGCCATAAGTACTACCGGGGGAAAGGCTCCAGGAAGCTCCAGGAAACAGCTAAGAAGCTGATCACAGCCTAGTATTTATATTTACAGAAGGCCAACCTTGGGCAAACCTTTGAGGAAGGAGGCAATACTGAAATAATGCAAGCTCTTCTCTGGAGGAATCCATGTCCTTCTGGGGAGACAAGCACTTCTCAATGAGAATGTTTGGAAGGACTGTGACAGTGTGAGCTGAAGTAGCAGCACGGCATAGCAAAATGTGAACACAAATTAGAGCCAGAAGAGCTAGGCTCCAGCAAAATGACCTTTGACAAGTCCTTTCCTATCTTGGGGCAGCCTTTGAAGTCTGATAAAGTTGAGTTTGAATCTTGGTTCTAGTACTTCCTAGCTCAGTGACCCTGAGCAAGTTACCTAACATCTTTATGTCTCAATAACCTGACAGAGGAAAATAAATAACAAGAGTACCTACCTCACAGAGCTGTTGGCATAGGGAATGTCTGAGAATATTTAAGTCCTCAGTAAATGGGAGCTCTGATGAGTATAGCAAGGGAGTTGACTCTGAAGACCTTGAGCTTCAGCTCAATATTCTGTGAGTGGAATTGCCAATTCAAAAGATACAAAGGATGTACAGACAAAGTAACTGATCATGTGTCTATGCTCTTCAACAAGTGCCTAGTACAGTGCTTCTAGGGTATGGAACACAGTGGGCATTCACCAAAATCTGGAAACATAGGTGTTCACGGTACCATCACAGCCTACAGAATTACCATTGACCAGGGCAATCTTGGTAAGAAGGTAGTCAGGCTGGAGGGCATAGAAAGCAGGCAGAAATAATAGCAGCTGGGGTCGGCAAAAGAAAAGCAAAGCAGAATGTCCCCCATGGGTCCTTGATTATGGCTACTTTTATATATAACATTCTTTGTACCACAAAGGTGAGTTCTACCTATTAGGACATCAATTTCATCCATGGTGGTAGGAGCCATCTCATCCATCCATTAATCATTCCTCAAAGTTTTAGTGAATTTCTAGTATGCACAGGACAGCATGCTAAGTGCTATAGCTCCCAGCCTCAAGTTTAGGTTATGTCTGAAGTTCACATCTAACCACAGAGATGGTTAGATAAAAAATGTCCACCCCACTGATGGAATCAGGAAGAGATGTTTGTTTTTCTCCCAGGGACAGGGAAGGTGAGGATGATTAAACCATACAATCTTTGGGGAAAGAAAGATTCTAAGTGGGGCAACCAAAGGCTGGTCTTTGCTGTAGGTGTTTTTACATTTCTACTCTTCTTCCAATCTTTTTCTCTGTCTTTTATAGATTCCCTCCAATCTATCCCTCACCATGCAAGTTAGAATATTGCTGAGCTTTAGGTTGGCCAGCTCATGCGCAATTTGGCAGTCAAGACCTCCTGAGTGCAGAGAAAAATGTTAATTCAGGATTTAAAAAAATCCCATCAAATAAATTGAAATTCTAAGTTAAATAACAGACTATTATTAAATTTATTGCTGCTAACCCAACTTTTTTTTTTAAATTAACCTTTGTCTGACAAATCATAGGTTAGCCAAGTGACATTGAATATATATACCTTTGTTCCAGTACCTGAGCCACCACTCAAGATAAAACAAGCCAATATTGGTAAATGGGGAACAACTCTCAGCAAATTAATTAGGATCAGATTCTTACTTCTATTGTCATTAGCATTATTACTTCACAGTCACTGCTGCCTGCTGCCAAAAAAAAAAAAAAAAAAAAAAGCAAAGTGCTGTACTTGAATTTCAGAAGTTCTATTTGAATGACTCATTTCTTTGGCATCCACAGAGGGCCCTCAGCATCAGGCAGGACTTTCAACAGGGATCAGCCATCTAAAAGGGCTTCCTTAGGCTAACAAAGAGCCACAAACAGGAGCCTAACTAATGAATGCTAATAGATTTTTCCTGTTGATGGACATTAGTCTTAATTCACTCTACCCATTTTTTATTCATACAACTCAATTATCCATATTACTGTCACCAATAGCAAGTCTCCCCTTCAATATGTGTTGATATTAAGTACCACCTCAAGTTAATTAAGCACTTCGTTACATCAACTAGATCTCTGTTTATTCTAGGCCAGAAAATGAAAGGGGGAGAACCTTTTTAAACAAAAATGCTTAATTATTGCTGCAGCAAAAGTTACAGCGTTTTGCATTCCCTACTGCCATTTGGGCTGCCACTGGGTCCTTGCAGGGACTCTTTCCTGGACTAGAGCCTCAGGCCGACTATGAATGCCGCTTTTCTTTTTTTAAAAGATTTTATTTATTGAGACAGAGAGAGAGAGAGAGAGAGAGAGAGAGTGAGGGGTGGGGGGGAGGACAGAGGGAGAGGGAGAATCTCCAACAGACTCCCCACCGACATGGAGCCGGATGTGGGGCTCGATCCCACAACCCTGAGATCATGACCTGAGCCAAAACCAAGAGTCGGACGCTTAACTGACTGAGCCACCCAGGTGCCCCATATGCCCCTTTTCTGTTTCCTGCCCCTTCTCAGTCACTACAGCCTCCTCCTCAGGACAGATGTGTTGAGTGTAATAGTACAATTTTAGCACAAGTGCAAGAACTTGCAGACAACAAACCAGTAAATTATGGGTACCTGGCACAGTCCCAGAGTCCAGATGGGTCCAGATCAGGAAATGAAACTCCATTTGATTGAAGATCCCTTGGACTATACTCCAAACTAGCCCTTTCCCAGACCCAGGGCATTTACCGAGCTATGTAACTGATTCCTTCTTACTTCTCCTGACTTTTTAATGCTTTTAAAAATTATTGTTCACTAGTCTTTCCTGCACTCCACCTCTAGATTCCAGCATGTCTTCCATTTATTGTTTTGCCTCCTGACAGCCAGTTCTCCAGGTCAGTGGCTCCACCACACATTTGTTTATATAGAAGATAAAGCAGCTGCTTCCTTTCCTATCAAGGAAAAGGAATAAAATGGAAAGGAAGGAAGAAGGGAAGGGAAGGAGGGAGGGAGGGAAGAAGATGTATGTATTCTTTTATAAAATGTTTTCTTTCCCCTTCCACTGCCCCATGTACAAGTTTGGCTGAGGCTCAGGAAAGATGTGAATCAACAAACTTGTTGAGAATAACACGCCCTGCTTGAGGGGCTGTGTAGCATCATTTGATGCCACCCATTCAGTAAGGCTGATCAACTTCCCAGCTCTTCCTGAATCAGACTTTTAGGGTGGCTTTCTTGTTTCATTTCAGGTGTTGTGAATTCTCAGATTGTACCCAGACACACTGGAATGTCAGTATAAACACACATCACAAAGTCCAATGTAAACGATGGTTACCTTATGGGTCATTTTGGTTTATCCAAGTGATTGCTGGGCTAAGCAGTGAGTGGCCCAAGTTACTGAAAATGGATTGCATAAAGGTCATATAACCAAAAGCCAGCTGGTGTCTGGAAAATTGGGAAGAGCTGATTGACCTTGGATAAGTCCCTTTCCCCTCTTGTGGCTTCTTTTACCCTTACTGGTAAAAGGTGGGGGGTCTGACTAGATGATCTCTGAGGGCTTTGGAGCTCTGACATTCAGTGACCTGTGAACAGTTAACAAAATCATGCATTATCCTTTTGCTGACACAGGTAATCCCAGCTTTTTGCCCCATTATACTTTGTCTTCACCCATGTTTCACTCCTTCAAAACTGACTAATTAACATCCATCTCTCATTTCCCTGTGGTCGTTATCCATTGTTTTGGAGTGGTCCATCAAGGCTGGAACACTTAAAAAAGCACAGTTGGGACACTGAGAGAAACAGATTCCTGGAGCCCTATTTTGTGCTAATGAGCTAGCGATTTGGAAATTTTTGATGGATCTCCAATGAAGCATGAAGTGCTCAGATAGCTGTCAACAAAGTGACAAGCTGGCCCCTTGAGTAAAGGCAAAGAAAAATGGACATAACAACACTTACTGGCTTTCTAGTAGTAGCTTTTATTTAGTCTGATACTAGCAGATACTTGCTTGGGGATTTTGAATAAACTTGGGAGGTATGAGGGAGTGAGGGAAAGAAAAGTTAAATAAGGTTTAGCCTAAAAAAAAAATGTAGTCAGCAGGAGAAACATCATCTGCAACAATAACCAACAGGTATTGAAAGCTTATTATAATAGTGTAAGAGCTGCATTAAAAATCAATGGCATGATTGTGAATACCTCAGCTTGCTACAAGAAATTTATTGGAAAAAACAGGCATTGACTGAAACTTTCCTGGCCAGTTCTAAGAGCCTCTGGCCAAATTACCAGCCCACACTCCTACCTCGACCAGCTTGTCTATAGTCTAAGAAGGCAAACAACAGAGTGAATTGTTTAAATTGATTTTTTTTTTTTTTTTTGGCAAATAGATAGAAAAGGTCCACCCGGAATAGTAGTTGTATTGCTTAAAAAAACAGAACATCCTCTGAATGTCTTCTTAGCACCTTTAAAAGATTTTCAAGTTTTTAGTAACATTCTAGACACCCCTTCAGCAATTCGGTCTCTCTGGGGAATCCACTGAGAGAAAATGTAGAGAGGGAGATAAGCTGGATTTAAGAAGTCTAACTGTGAGGAAGGAGGATCACCAAATAGTAGATAAAGTCTGTGCTTATTCTGAAACTTAGTTTGAAATCTTAAGCAGACCACAGGTTGGGGACTGTCTGTTTCTGATCAGCCCTCTCTCCCATATTGGTATCCCTTAGAATCTGATGCTAGGAGAGATTACTCAGAGTGCCCTGGACAGGGAAGACAGAGGTTTTGAAACTTCTGCAATCTCTGCCATGGCTTTCAACACTCTGATGCCAGGCTGCAGACATAGTGACTGCCCTAACTTCTCTGTCTTAGCAACTCTCTCCCTTCAAAATCCCTCTCGAATTTCCAAAGTAGTCTAGATTAGAAAAACAAGAAACTCTGCTGCTCCTCATCTTCCCTACGTTACCCAAAGCAAAACAGAAAACAAAACCTGTCTCTTAAATGAGAATCTAAAAACAACCACCAGTTAAAAAGATGTAAGTGGGCCTGGTTCTATGTGGTAATCCCTGTATGCAGATAGCTTGAGGAGGTGGCCACCAAGGGAGGAGATACTCTTTCCCTCTACCAGCTAAGAAACAGATGCCCAAATCCTACATAGGGCTGCCCCAGAGTGTCAAGTTCTGTGGATCAGGCCCATGGTTTCCCCTGATCTTGGACCAGTGGAACTATGTTATGCTCCAAAGCATGACCTATCGCTATAGACAGCGCCTTCCTCCCCAGCTGCTTAATCACCATCTAGTTAACTAATCCTCACAACAGAGGTCCTCTAAGCAGTGAATCATTAAATTTCCCTAGGGATTAGCCCAAGTCGAATGCTAAGTATCTTTGCCAAAAAATCAGTCAGTCCAGAGCCAAGCTCTGTTCTAGGAATTTGGTGATGAGGAAAGGAGTAGAGAGTCAAAAGCGCTGTACCCTACATCAGCAATCGAAAGCAAGTTATCATCAGCGACTCCTACCAAGTCTGATCATCCTGCTGTCTCCATAAATCAAGTAAGGGAGAACAAACATCACTGTGCACGAGTAAGCTCAGGGTTTCTTATATTATCAGCAAATATCCTCACTGGGGTCCTGTTCACACTTTGTCAACTCTAGCCATTTATTTACACTGAAGAAGTCTTTTGCTGATATTAATATTATCAGTGTTCATCAAAAATGTCAGCTTTTGGTGGTTTAGTACAATGATCTCCAGAGTAGGGTGTATATATATCCCAGGCTATGCACAAGATGATCCACTGGAAGGGGATATATTTGAACTTCTGTTTATATTTACATTTATCTAAAATAATTTAAAAGTCAAGCATTATTAATATTTAATATTGGTGGTAGTAAATTATAACATTCACAAATAAAGTTACATGTACTGGGGACACATACTCAAAATATTTTTGCTGGCGTAAATTTTTACTAAAACACTTCTCCAAATCATAGACTTAAATGAGAGGGCTAAAACCAAAGGACTTTTGAGGAAAACATGAGAATATCTTTTTGACCTTGAGGTGGGCAAAGATTTCTTTAAAAAAATTTTTTTATCTTTTAATTTAAATTCAATTAATTAACATATAAGTATTATTGGTTTCAGAGGTAGAGGTCAGTGATTCATCAGTCTTATATAACACCCAGTGCCCATTACATCACGTGCCCGCCTTAATGTCCATCACCCAGTTACCCCATCCCCCAACCCCCTCCCCTCCAGCCACCCTTAGTTTGTTTCTTATGATAAAGAGTCTCTTATGGTTTGTCTCCCTCTCTGATCTGTCTTGTTTTATTTTTTCTTCTCTTCCACAATGATCCTCTGTTTTGTTTCTTAAATCCACGTATGAGTGAGATCATATGATAATGGTCTCTGATTGACTTATTTCGCATAACGTAATACCCTCTAGTTCCAACCACATCGTTGCAAATGGCAAGGTATCATTTTTTTTGATGGCTGAGTAGTATTCCATTGTATACATCTATATCACATCTTCTTTATCTATTCATCTGTTGATGGACATCTGGGCTCTTTCCATAGTTTGGCTATTGTGGACATTGCTGCTATAAACATTGGGGTGCAGGTGCCCCTTCGGATTGCTACATTTGTATCTTTGGGGTAAATACCTTGTAGTGCAATTGATGGGTCATAAGGTAGTTCTATTTTCAGCTTTTTGAGGAACTTCCATACTGTTTTTCAGAGTGGCTGCACCAGCTTTCATTCCCTCCAACAGTGTAAGAGGGTTAGCCTTTCTCTGTATCCTTGCCAACATCTGTCATTTCCTGACTTGTTCATTTTAGCCATTCTGACCAGTGTGAGGTGGTATCTCATTGTCTGGGCAAAGATTTCTTGGACAGGATGCAAAAAGCAATAACCATAAAAGAAAGAGTGCTATATTAGAGTTCACCAAAATAAAAAATATATTATATTCATCAAAAATGTCACTAAAAGGTGAAAAGGCAAGTCACAGAATAGGAAAAAAATATTCATAATACATATATCTGACAAAGGATTTGTATCCACAATATGAAAAGAATGCCTACAAATCAATAAGAAAAACACAACCAATTAACATTTGGCAAAAGACTTGAACAGGCACTTCACTAAAGATAGCCAAATGCCAAGTAGACATATGAAAAGGTGCTTAATATCATTTTTTATCAGAGAAATGCAATTTAAAATCACAGTAAAATATCAGTACACATTCACTAGAATACTTAAAAAGACCGAAAATACCATGTATTGGCAGGAACATATAACATTTGAACTCACATTGCTGGTGGGAGTGTAAAATTGTACAGCCACTGTAGAAGTCTGTATACCCTCTGTTGAACCCAGAAATTCCACACCTAGGGATACCCAAGAGAAAGAAGTGCAGATGTCCACAAAAAGATGTGATAGGATATATTTTAGATTTATTTTTTAATATTTTTATATATCTATATTTTTATTTTTTATATTTTATTTTTAGCTTTATTCATAATAGACAAAAAATAGGAACAACCCCAATGTCCGTCAAAACACACAGATTACAAGAGCTCGGGAAGATGGCAGAATAGGAGGACCCTGGGCTCATCTCATCCCACATTTACAACTAGGTATCATACGCATCCAAGTCAATAAACAGGAGAGTGATCTGAAGACTGGCAGAACAAACTCTAGGTTGTTCAATTTGTTGGCATACATTTTTCATAATATTCTATTATGATTGACTGTATTTCTGTGGTGTTGGTTATTATTTCTCCTTTCTCATTTATGATTTTATTTATTTGAGTTCTTTCTCTTTATTTCTTGATAAGTCTGGATAGCGGTTTATCAGTTTTTTCAAGGAATCAGCTCCTGGTTTCATTGATCTGTTCTTTTAAGGTTCTTTTAGTTTCTGTATCATTTATTGCTGCTCTAATCTTTATTATTTCCTACCTTCTGCTGGTTTTAGGTTTTGTTGTTTTTTCTAGATCCTTTAGGTGTAAGGTTAGGTTGTTTATTTGAAATTTTTTTTGCTTCTTGAGATAGGCCTGTATTGCTATAAACTTCCATTTTAGAACTGCTTTTGCTGTACCCCAGAGGTTTTGGACTGTATGTTTTCATTTTCATTAGTTTCCATGTGGTTTTTTTATTTTTCCTGATTTCCTGGTTGATCCATTCATTGTTTTGTAGCATGTTATTTAACCTCCATGTATTTGTGGTTTTTCCAGATTTTTTCTTGTAGTTGACTTCTAGTTTCACAGCATTATGGTGAGAAAAGGTGCATGGTATGACTTCAGTCTTCTTGAATTTGTTGAGGCTGGTTTTGTGGGCTAATATGTGATCTATTCTGGAGAATATTGCATGTGTACTTGAAAAGAATGTGTATTCTGCTGTTTTAGGATAGAATGTTCTGAATATATCTGTTAAGTTTGTCTGTTCCCATGTGTCATTCAAAGCTATTGTTTCTTGTTGATATTCTGTCTGGATGATCTGTCCATTGATGTAAGTGGAGTGATAAAGTCCCCTAGTATTACTGTATTATTATCAATTAGTTCCTTTATGTTTGTTATTAACTGTTTTATGTATTTGGGCACTCAGAATATTGGTTATCTCTGGAGTGGGTGTACTGAATGTGAAGGCACATGAGTATTATTTCAGCGGTGCTGGAAATGTTTTACATATTGATCTGGGTACTGATTTACCTGGAACTATACATATCTAAAAATTCATTGAGATTTGTGCATTTTACTGTGTGTGTGTATATATGTTATATATACACATATATATAACATATATATACATATATACACACATATATACAGGTATATAATATATACATATATATAACATATATATATACACATATATGTTATTCCTTAACTTAAGACTTTCAAAAATAAGGACCACTAGATTACAGATTATATTTCTAAGGTAGAACCAGGTACTGTTTTCACATACTCATAGCTTTAATCAAGGCAGAGCATTTCACTTTAAAGGGTAATCCTTCACAATAGGGCTATAATTTATGAGTGCCCCCATTGTTCCATCTGCTTTGAGACACTATTCATCAAGTGAATGATTTCAGTAGGAAATGAAAATAAAGACAAACACTTCATTCTTTTCATCCACCAACTGGTAAATGGTAAAGGTGAAGAGTTGTTTTGTTTTTTTTTCCCCACCAACTAATTTCTATCTTGACATACCATAAAAATGGAATCAATCCCTTATCTGATCTCGGAGCCTTCTACTTCTGCTCCGCCTGTTTATCCCAGATGTGCCTCTTGCTCGTGGTCCTCAGAGTTCCTAATACCCACCCCGAGAAGCAGAACTGATCAGGCAACAGCCACACCGGCAACTATTTCTTCTTCTGGCATCAATCATTACCGTCTCCTATTGGATTGTCTATGCTTCTTGGCTGTCTACTAAACTATGAATTTCAGTGGTACAAGTGAGCAAAAAACCTTGCAAAGCTGATGTGGTCGAGAGTTCAGGGAGGACTGGGTGCAAGAATGTAGAGGAAAGGGTATGGTAGTACGTTAAAGACTGTTCCCGACTTCTGGAAGCAGTTGCCAGCAATGAGATTCACTGTATACAACCATGACATAAGCTTCCTTGTATGGGGTTAAAACAGTCTAAGACAAACCAGAAGGCCCATAGGATGCCCCCCAGCATTAAGACAGCGTGGCGTGCAAATCTAGTATGTGAGCCTACATGGCTGGAAAGACCAAGAGTCTTTTTCATACCACCTAATATAAAACTGTTGGAAATAGGATATATGAACTTATTGGCATTTATGAACTGTGCATTGAATGCATGTAAGAGATGCCCCAATTAAGAGAAAAATGGGCATTAAATTCCACCAGATTACTAGAAAGAGATGGAAATAATTCTACTTGGATTAACATAACCTTTATTTCTCCAGCATCAACCTATTGTTGATGTTAAAACTATTCAAGTTGATCCAAAGCATCTTTTTCACTTTACAGCTGAATGTGAATAAGTTAGATACAGCCTTTCAGCCCAAGAGGATGTGATTAACTATCCAGAATCTGAACCATCCCAAAGCCAGGTTCACTCAATAACTCATTGCTGGTTCCCTGAAGCCATTTATTTATAACCCATTATGCAAAAAGCCAAAGACAGTTTCTAAAGAGTGCACATATCCAACATTAGTCATTTCTGACTGGAAAAAGACCAAAGGACTAACACCCTTCAGGAATGGGACAAAAGGCTGCCTTTGGAAGCCACTCAGCCTGCTCTACTGTCTGGAAACCCCTTGTCCAGCTTACTGGGCACCCGCGTGCCCTCTACCAGATGTGGACAAAGGGAAAGGGAGCTTGCTTTCTCCTTTCCACGGCTGGGCCCCTGCATTCTGCTCCCAGAACATTGTTTGCCTCTGCCCAGGCCTCCTTTCCCCAGCAGTGATTTTAATCTTTGGTCTTCGCTTAGCCCTCTGAACAGTGTTAGATGAAGAAGGGGGAAGAGGGGCATTTAATTTCCTCCCATGCTTCTGCATAACTGCTATCAAAGCAAACCATTCCCACAGAAAGAATCTACCAAGGTATACATGTATGTTGCAAAGGCAATAACAATAATATGCTTTACTGACCCTAGGACAGATCCAATTTTAAATTAAACTGGCACACTTGCTGTTGCTTTCACATAGTGCTGCAAATCTGGGAACAAATAAGCCATCACACTGTTCTGTTCCAAGCAACTGTCCTGTTCACATGGTGACTGAGAAGTGACACATACCTATCTCTTTCCCGCTCAGCAAGATGTGTCAAGTAACACAAAGTAAAACCGGGTTTCCACCGTTAAAAAAAAAAAAGGGAGAGAAAATACACTCAGTTGTTTGTGTGTTCGCGTTGGGTAGGGACTCTCACATCAGACTGCATTTCCCTTTGCAACGGCAGGATTAGTTGGAGAAGGAAATGAAGCAGGAAATGGTGGGCATCTGAGTTCAAGATCTGGGAAATCAATAAAGGTAGAGCAGTATAGAAGCCCTTCTCCTGGTGGCAGACTTGCTTTTCAGGTTGAGGCTGGTCGAAAAGAAAGAACCCAAGTTTTCAATTATTTGAGTACTGTTGACCCACACCGTTACATTAGTTTCGGGTGTACAACATGGTGATTCGACAACTCTGTATGGTGTGCTGTGCTCACAAGTGTAGCTACCATCTGTCACCATACGATGCTATTACAATAACACTGTGTTCCCTTATGCTGTGCCTTTTATTCCTGTCGCTTATTCATTCCATAGCTGGAAGCCTGTACCCCCCACTCCCCTTCACCCATTTTGCCCAACCCCCCACCCCCTCCTTTCTGGCAAATTTTTAGCTCCTGTCCCTGCTCATTCCCACTTTCTAATCTTAAGCACAAGGGTAGAACCCCGCACCTTCTCCTGTAATGGTTGACACCTTCTGACAGCAGCCTCCACAAACCCTGGCACTGAGAGTGCTCCTCATAGTCAAGGTCACCCTGGTGCTTTCCCTCCTCCCTCTAGACTTCCTGCCTCGCTCCCTAACCACCTCTCCTGGGTACACACTCTCTTCCATCCACACTTCTTTCTCCCCCAGGCATCTGAGCTTGTTTTGTCTGTCTTAGCCTCTTCCCCACCCCCCACCGGGGCCTCTTCCTGGGTTTCTTATGGGCAAACATCAAGCACCCCTATCATTAACATCTGGCACTTATGTTCACTAATTAAATCAGACAGGGAGACCAAGGAATGATTCTTACAATGTAAATAGCAGAAGATTAGAAGTGCTACACAATCTGGCCATGCCTGCCTTTTTGGCCTCATTTCCTACACACACTGCAGTCATACTGAACTTTCTGTTCTTCAGAGAGGTCAAACCCATCTTCATCTAGGACCTTTGCACTTGCTCTTCTCTCTGTTGAGAACATTCTTTGTCTAGGTCCTTATGTAGCTCCTTTCATCACGCAAGTGTCAGCTCAAAGGCTACCTCCTCGGAGAGGCCTTCCCTGACCACCAAGATAAAGTAGACTCCTCTCTTTCCCCAACCCTGATCCCCATCATTCTCCATCACATTATTTTATTTTCTTCATGGAAGTTATCATTTTACGTTATCGCATGTATTTCTGTATATGTTTACTTTCTGCTGGGATACTTCCATTATAGTGGTAAAGACAGTCACACTATCTTTTTAGAGCCCTGTTGCTGGCACCTAAGAAAACAAATGTCTGTATTGAGCACATGGTAGTTGCTCAATAAATATTTGTTGAAAGGAGAATTAAAAGACTTTCAGGATATCATCCTACTCATTTGCCGGATTCTGGACAAGTAACATTTTCACTTCACTGATCATACAGCTGTGGTTCATGGATGTTATGCGACTTGCCCAAGATAGAGAATCTATTAGGCTTAAGATATTTTCTTTTGTGTGGATGTGACAAAACATTTTTGTTTTCCATGGGTATACTGCTACTCATGATCCTTAACTAGCAATGCCGAGTTCTAGTTAAAGAGGCACTTTAAGGGCACCTGGGTGGCTCAGTCGTTAAGTGTCTACCTTCAGCTCAGGACATAATCCCAGGGTCCTCAGATTGAGCCCCATATCGGGCTCCCTGCTCAGTGAGAAGCCTGCTTCTCCCTCTCCCACTCCTCCTGCTTGTGTTCCCTTCTTGCTGTGTCTCTGTCAAATAAATAAATAAAATCTTTAAAAAAAAATAAAGAGGCACTTTAAGTCTCCAAGCCTTTTTTTTTTTCTTTTTAGAGAGAGAGAGAGAGAGAGAGAGAGAGCACGAGAGCGCAAGCAACCGGGGTGGGGGGAGAGGCAGAGGGAGAGGGAGAGAGAGAATCTTAAGCAGGCTCCACACCCAGCGCAGATCCTGATGCAGGGCTCGATCTCACGATCCTGAGATCATGACCTAAGCTGAAATCAAGAGTCCGACGCTTAATCAACTGAGCCACCCAGGCGCCCCAAGTCTCCAAGTCTTTTAAAAAGCATTATTATTAGTGGCTCAGAATATTCCAAAATAATTATGCTTTGCAATAATTATCTCCTGTTTGTGGTGAATGCCCAGTGGTGACTGTTAGACTCTTAATGCGATGGGAGGAATGAAGCTTTTAAGTAAACTTAGGTGCATGGTAACAATACCTTATATCCATCCATATATGATTCTCCTTCGTTTTTAACATTCTCAGCCCGAGGAAGTTAATTTAAAACACACACAAGCCCTTACAAACAGACCATGAACACTGGGAGATTTAACTGCTCCCAGCATCTGGGAATTCAAAGTAACATCTACTCCACCTTCCTGTGTACAGACATTACAACAGGCCCTTTCAGTCTACCATCCCTGAAAATTTTAAGAGCAAATCCAGACGATAGGTTTAAACTAGATTCTAATTTGATTTAGTGCTTAGTTAACCAATTCCCTCAGACCCCTAAAAAGGTGTATGGCGGCAGGGGGTGGGGGGGGGCTCAACAATGTCTGAATGAGAGTTTACCCTAACCCAATTTCGTGTGACTATAGTTCCTTCCTTAAAGGCCATTTGTTTAGTGTTTAAGCGTATAGTAGTTTAGTGTTTATCCCTTTGCGAGGCTTTTCATATAAACAAATTCACAAGTCAGGAAAAAAAAAAAAGCCTCTGTCAAGGCAGGTTTCCGGATTTGGGGCTTGGAAAATATGGCCACCCTGATATGATTAAAAAAGTTTAAGTAACTGTAGAGTACACATTTGGCACTAATGGACAATAAGTGATAGGGAAGTTTTGTCAGGTCTGATTCAGATTACCTGTGGCTGCTGTGAATTATATGGAATTACACAGAGTTTAATGGTTCTCTGGCAATTTGCCTTGGCTCAGTGCCAAGGCAGCTAATGCTTCAATCAAACTGCTGTCCCCACCCCCATCCCAAGACGATTTCTGTTCCTGTCTATGTCTTGAGTGTATCTGTAATGAAGCCTTCAACGACACCCTCATACAAATGCCAACTTTTTTTCTTCTCCTCTGTCACTTTCTTTTCCTTCCTTATGGCCGGTACATTAACTGCTCCTGTAGCTTTGCCGAGACAAACTGCCTGGCTAGCCTTTGTCAAGAGCTTTTACGGTTTGATTAAAAAGGAGGAGCCAACAGTGAGAAGACGAGGACGGGGCAAATATGAGTTGGCCCTATCCCTTTCCTCTGCAGTGCCATTAGCTAGATCTCTTTCACCCTGATTGGCCTGCGTCTTAGACCCACCCTGCAGCAGGACGTGAGATAGCCCTCCCACGCCATGCAAACGGTTCAGGAATACATCCCACCGAAGGCAGGTAACCCACCTGACGAAGAGAATCCCGTCGCATGGCAAGTGACCTCCTCTCTTTAGGAACCCAACTGGCTCCGAAGCTGGGATTCTGCCACAGATCGCTGGCCTCCCTTTCACGGAGTTGGCACCGTGGACAACAGCCAAGAGCACAAACAAAAGCCAGACAAGTCCTCCGCAAAATTGCCAAACTGGCGTGTACAACTCTGAGGTGCCATCATCCTGTAGATGGCAAACATTCTGGGTCCAGTTCCTCTCGTGGGTCCCTGTTCACCCCTCCCCACCCCACAAACTTCACCGGGGGCTTCAGCACTAGCGCCTCCTGCTTTTCAGCTAAGGTGATTCCTAGCCTCCGTGTCCAGCTGATTCTAAAGTCACATTTACCAGCCTTACTAAGGAGAAAGCTCATTTTAAAGAGACTAGCTGCCATAGAACCAGCAGGAGGGAAGGGCAGAAACCACAGGATTCCTACTCTGCGCTGATTGCCGCTAACTCATTTCAGCTGCTAAGGGGAGGCCCTGTTGGGGGAGCCGGGAGAGGAAATGGGTTCCATGTACAGTCCACTTTAAATTGTTCACAATTGCGTGCTCAAAAATAGTCTCTACTAAACATTTAGCACGTCCATTAGCACAAGTCATAAAGCTTTAGGCTTTGCTGCACTGTTGGCCCAAACTGCCTAAGTTGCTTCCCTATGGCAAAGATCATTAAATGGTTGGCAAATCAGATACATGCAGGAAGGAAAAAGGAGCTCCAAGGATGGTTAAACCTGGGCCCAGGAAGGATGGTTTAACAGGACTTTTATGCACATAAAGAACATAGAGGGTAAGGACCAGCTGTTCTTAATTTTGATTAAAAACAGAGCAAGGGGGAAAGAAACCGAAATTGCAGTGTGAGAGACTGATGTTAGCAAGAAGGAAGAACTTCCTGCCAGAGAAGGTAGGTAAATACTAGACTGAGTGGCTGGTCAGTGACGCTTGTGGCATTTCCTTCTTTGGAGGGGCTCTTCTGTCTGAGCTTTTTCTGTGTGGTCCTTCCAGAGCGTGAGAGTGGGGGTAGGGAGGGGGAGGAAGAAGGAGAGACAGCAGAGGTCCAATTCAGTCCTTCTCAGCACTCAGAATCTCGTATTTGTAATGTTCAAGGATCTATAACTGTGATCACTGAGGCTTAAAAAAAAGAGAGAGAGAGAGAAGAAAAGGAGCAAGCAGCTTGTTGCTCATCTCAAATGTTTAGATTTACCCCAACTCTCTAGCCCTTTCCAAGAGCCAAGCTTTTGCCCTGGTCCCCACAATCTCAAGAAAGAAACTGAAGACTTGTGTTTGGCTCCCTAGGGCCATGCATATGGGAACAATATTTTCTGAACCCAAAAGCAGGACATGGTCTGACAATTATATTTACGGGGACAAAGGGACGTATGGTCTCCATAGCTACATATTATCTCTTTCTAAGGGTCCTGACACAGAAGGGAGTTAATTAAAACTGTGTCATGTGGTTTGGGGTCTGGGTTCTTTCCTTGTCTGTGGCAAGATCAGTTAGAACTGTGAAAAAAGTGAGGGTCATAATAAGCCCAGCACAGATTCTTGCTGTGCAGGTTGGAGAAAGAGGTAGTGTATATATCCTCTCTAGTATCCCCAACTCTAAAACTTAGCAGAAGCAGGCACATGCTACACGGGGTGTGTCTGTTCTCACTCACTCAACTATAAATAATGCCATAGGGTTATAGAGGCGAAGCATGTACTCTTGGGCAAGGGATCCTATTCATGCATGCATTCGTTCATTTGTTCAAGCAGTGGTTCTCAAAAGTGTGCTCCCCGAACCAGCAGCATCTCCAGGGAGCTTGTTAGAAATGCAAATTTCCAGGACCCACTCTAGGTCTAATGAGTCACAAACTCTGGGGGTGGGCCCCAGCAATCTGTGTTTTAATCCACTGGGGGTGATTGTGATAAACTTTTTTTTTTTAAGACTTCTTTATTTGAGAGAGAGAGAGAGAGAGAGAGACAGAGGTAGCAAGGGAGAGCACGAGCAGGGAGGAGAGGGAGAAGCAGGCTTCCCGCCGAGCAGGGAGCCCGATGCGGGGCTCGATCCCAGGACCCCGGGATCATGACCTGAGCCGAAGGCAGACGCTTAACCGCCTGAGCCACCCAGGCGCCCCTGTGATAAACTTTAAGTTGTGAAAATCCCTAGATAAGAAGTCCTAGTGGCAATGCTCACACTGCCAACCAGCAGTGGCACCATTAACCCAAAGGACCAACGCCACAGGCATGTTTGGTAGGCCCATCTGTATCTCGGCCAATTCAGCCTATAATGCCTCTCACATTTCCTGAATCATGGAATAGGCAGATTCTTACTACATATCAAATTACTCAAAGCCTGGGTTTCCAGGAGGTAACACAGCTTATCTGGCCCAATACGCCTTTTTCAAATAGGCCAAAGGCCCTTTGGGTTATCTATATCCTACTCGGGCACACACACACTCCTTTGAGCGTTCTCTTAGCCCCGATCTGGGTTTCAGTGAACGGACTGGAGCTCACCAAGCCGGGAACATTTTATGGTTAACGGCATTATTTTTATTTTTAAGCAAACACAGATGAAAGAGCAGCCATTAATGCTATAGCATTTATGCATTTACTGACATTAAATTACAATAAAACAGTCATTGTTTCACCTCAGTTTCAACTGATAAAGTTAATTGCTGTAATCAACAGGCAACCGGTTCACAAATGTTTGCTTGAAAGGAGAAGAAATGCTTCCAGGTGAGATTTATCAAAGTGAAGGGCTCTAAGGACCAGATCTTGTTAAGTGCCACCTGGTTCTCCCCCAGAGCATCAGTCAATGAAGGAAAAGCTATCTCAACACAGCTTTCCAGTTAGGATCATTGATGTCTAGCTGCCAAAAGAGCTGCTGGTTAAGTTAGGGAAGTGGCACAGCATTTAAGAACAACATACGTGAGGTAAATTTCTGGGTTGACAGTGATGTTCTACATATTGGTAGGGGCTTGGGATATACAGGTGCAGGGTGTGTCAGAACTCACCCAAAGATAACACTGAAGATTTGTAAAGTTCGTTGTATGTATGTAAATTTTACCTCAAAAGAAAAGAGAATTGTAAACAAACATTAGTGGTATGCATGCTGGAATATTTATAGGGACCTATACTGACATCAATTTACTTTGAAATGTATCAGAAAATAATAGGGATTGATGGATAGACAGAGGGAATCAATACATGAATAGATAATGTGATAAAGCAAATATAGTAAAATGTTAATAGTAGAATCTAAATGATGGGTATACGAGTGTTTAAGGTAAAATTCTTTAAATTTTGAAAACTTTTGTTATAAAATATCAGAATCACAAACAGGCAAGAAAAATGCTCCTGGATTTAATTGTCTGAAAGGCCTCTCATTAATTTATTCATTCCACAAACAATATACATGAGCTGAGACTCTCTGTGCTAGGCCCTAGTTCAAATCCTGGCTCCGCCATTTAGTGGTATTAACCTTGGGCAAGTCACTCCCCCCTCTGAAATTTGCTTCCTTATCTGTTAAATGGGGAGAATAATAACACCTTCCTCAGAGTGGTTAATTGTTGGAATTACATTTAAATGGCTGAGCTTTTTAATGAGAGCTATATTGAGTAGGGAGCTCTCAATGAAGTGCGTCTTGTTCCTCACTCCCTTGAGACTCACAGGGTCTCAACCTTGGAAGTCCTTTCAGGGCAACTTCAACTTAATTGCTGAGCACTTTTTGTTTCTTGGAAATTGTTTGCAGGTTGGGCCAAGACCTTAGATTATGGTGTTTGTATAGGACTCAAATGTTTTTAACTGATTCGCCTGACATTCAACCATGTTTTGGTTTGTAAACCCCCTTTTGCAAACAAATAAACGAAAAAAGCTAGAAAGCAACTTTTTCCTTTGAAGGGAGTATAAAGCAAAATTTAAGAAAAATAATGAAGCTGGAATGTGGTGTAAGGTAGTTCTGCCACACCCATTTGAGCCCGTGGTCAAAATGCTTGATAGCACACTTGCTCATCATCTCCCACAGCTCTGGCATCCTTACCAGCTCCTGGATGAATCCCAAAACAAAAGGAGCCCTACCATTTGGAGAACATGCACACCCCTTCTTGGTTTCCGTTTATTTTCTGAAAGGATTCTCTCTGCACTCTTCCACTTAATGCAGATCACATCACTCACTAATTGGTGTGTAAGAGGGGAAGCCTTCCATTCTTCAAGGCCAGGCCCATCCAAGTAGTTGTCTCGGGTTTTGTGAGTCCCTTAGCTGGTTTGGGGCAACAGGGGGGATGGCTGTGTCCCCCAGGAAAGCACTGTCAAACAGTGGGTCCCGGGAATGCAACCTGAGAACAGGCAGGTGGCTAGGTACCTCAAGAGGTAATAAAGCACAGAGTCTGCCAAAGAGCAGAAATTTGGGCCTGAGAGGCTGTCCAGGAGGGTGCTTTATGAGCCTGCTGAACAGCAATGCTCTTCATAGCACAGGAAACCATGCACCAAAAGTGCAGCAGACTCTCTAGTGGTCAGATCCAATCAGGCTCTAATTAAGACATTTTAAGAGGCAGCCGTGGGCAGCAGAGATCTCCACAGAAGAGTGATCAGAAAGACCTTTCATTAATTAATTCATTCCACAAACAACATACATGAGCTGAGACTCTACTCTGGGCTAGGCACCAGTTCAAACCCTAGTTCTGCCACTTAGTAGCAGTATGACCTTGGGCAAGGCAGTATCACTGGGACTCAACATCTAACACTGAGGTTTGGTTCAAGGATTCGAGTCTACAGGCTTTATATACCCCATCATCACAGCGCCACCAGCAGGGATTACACAGTTCAGGGAACTGATGAGGTCAATGAAAATAGCACTTGAAGAAACGAAAAGGTTGCTTTATATTTAAAGTATGTTTTGTCGTTTTAAAAATGCACACAAACCCTTTATAAATATAGTTTTAAAGTGTGTTCAGATGGCAGTGTATGATAGGGGATTGTAATTTTTAATCGTAGGATATGTGAGACTCTACGGTCCTAAATAATCTTTTCTGCAAAAACTGATACACGTGCCCCAACCAGTTATCAGGGGCTTAATCTTCTGCAGTTGCCAAAGGATATGCTATGGAAGATCATGAAGGCACTAGAGGATACTGTTCTGCCAGCGAGGGTCAGTGTTCAATGACAATTTGAGACCCCATTATGCATGGAGATGCTCAGATTTCAGACTGTAGATGTGGACTGGAAGCTCTGGGGAGTATGTGTGGGTTAACCACAACATATCGAGAGAAGGGAAAAAAGAATTCATCACCCATTGTTTATTCATTGTTTTTTACAGACTCTACTCCTTAGTTTTCTCTTAAAGTACAAAGTAAGAAGACTGTTTGGAGGTTCTGCTATACATGTATCTATGTTATATGGTACATTTCTTATCTTTCTTATTGCTTTATAAGGTTCTGACACTACCCCATTCCTTCCCCGTGTAGCCTGGATAGGTAACTCCTGTGTACTCCCAAAGTACTCTGCACACACCTCTACTGTTCCATGCACTTACCACATTGTATTGAAGCTGTCTGTTCATGGGCCCATCTCCTGCTCTCCTGGAGGCTCCTTGAGGGCAGAGACTAGGTTTTTTCTCATATCTGTGTCTCCAGCACCTATGGGTGCTTAGTAGAATTTTGTTTAATTGCTTAGGGGAACTTCAGGTTATTTTTCTTAAGTTTTTATTTTAATTCCAGTTAGTTCACAGTGTTGTGTTAGTTTCAGGTGTACAAGATAGTGATTCAACAATTCCATACATCACCCAGTGCTCATCATGACAAGTGCCCTCCTCAATCCCCATCACCTATTTCACCCATCCTCCCACCCACCTCCCCTCTGGTAACCATGAGTATGTTCTCTATGGTTAAGAGACCATTTCTTGGTTTGTCTCTCTCTCTTTCCCCCCTCCCTTTGCTCATTTGTTTTGTTTCTTAAATTCTACACATGAGTGAAATCATATGGTATTTGTCTTTCTTTGACTGCCTTATTTCACTTAGCATTTTACTCTCTGGCTCCTCCATCCATATCATTCCAAATGGCAAGATTTCATTCTTTTTAACGGCTGAATATTACACACACACACACACACACACACACACACACACACACACACACTCCATCTTCCTTATCCATTCATCAATCAATGGACACTTGGGCTGCTTCCATTATCTTGGCTATTGTAAATAATGCTGCTATAAACATAGGGGCATGTATATATCCCTTTGAATTGATGTTTTCGTATTTGGGGGTAAATGTCAGTAGTATGATTGTTGGATCATAGGGTAGTTCTACTTTTAACTTTTTAAGGAACCTTCATACTGTTTTCCACAGTGGCTGCACCAGTTTGTATTCCCACCCATAACGCAAGGGGAGGAACCTGAGGTTATTGATGAGGTTTGATTTAACCTTGTAATCTAATAGTGCCTTGTACACAGTAGGTGTTCTGTGTACATCTTCTCTGACGATAGTAATTTAAAAAGATCTCAAAGGTATATGGCACTTTATACAGCTTGCCAAATGCTTTCATGTTAAGTCATATGATCCCCACCGCAAGCCTGTTAGGAAGAAAGTCAGATACTGTAACGATTGTCATTTGTCACATGAGGGAACTGGCTCAGAGCAGTGAATTAACTTGTGTAAGTCCACACTGTTAATATGAATTCAGTGGGTACTCTGAATCTACCCTATTGTTCTCCAGTGCTCATGTTTCTCTGTTATCTATAGAGACAGAACTGGGCATATTTGACATCAATGTGGTTTCCTGGACTTACTAGTTATTTGATTCTTCTCTCTCCTGCTAGATGAGAACAAGGTAACTATTTATCCTAGTACCTGCTGACAGGCATGAGAAGCTGAACCTACCAACCTCTCCCTGGGCTTCCTTTCATGTGAGATAATTTCTAGTTCGAGTCAGATTTTCAGTTACTTGCAGCCTAAGTCATGCCTGATGTATAAGGCCTGCTTCCCAAGGAAGACCGAGTTCTTTGAAGCCAGGGCTCAGCCATTCTCCCAGTCTGGGCTTCTTGACAGAACTCACAACTTGGCTGGCTATAGTTGACTCTTCTCATGGGGATAGGAACGATGGGAGGCTTGTCCGAGAGGTTTGTGAAACAAAAGTTAACTTGTTGCTCAAGGGACCACCAGTTATGAGCCATGTTAATGAGGCAGAAGCTGGCAACCAAATCAAGAGAGATGTAATGAATATTCCCCACCCCGGCTCCACAAGCCAGTGTCTCTCCTGGCAGTGCTGGAGGAGAAGGGGCAAGAACATTTACATCACTTCCAACAGATAGTCCTCAGGTCCCCTTAGAGAGACTGTAAGCCAACAACTCCCCAGAAGGCAGCTGTCTATAATTACTCACACTAGGGCAACAGTTTTCACCCCCAAATCCCAAAGGGTTTTACAGCACTGTGGGTAAGGAAAAGTTCCAGAGACATGACTTTATGTCTCAGTTCTATTAAGCATTCATTGTGTGGTTGAGACACACTCTTGAAATATTTCCATCTCCCCAGTAATAGAATGGAAATAGTACTTTCTCTCTCTTTCAAGGATACTGGAAATGTGACGAGCATTCATGAGGTATGTATTAAGACCAGGAAAGTGCCTTGCACCAGCTACAGGTCTGGACCCTGGAGTAGTTTATAAGATTACAAACAGAATGGTCCCATCTACTAGCATTCTCTGTGTTAAGAAACAAACATTGAGCATCCACTTATGTTGGGTCCTGAGCTGGGCTTTGGGACTACATTGATAAAGGAGCCACTGTCCCTGCCCTCAAGGAGTTTCCAGCATAGTGAGAGAGACAGGTGTGTAAATTCAGGCATGGAATACGAGAATTTCAGTGTTGTTGACATCTGTGGGGAGAACTTGTCAAAGATGAGGCCAGAATGGTGAGCTGGGATGAGATGAACAATGAATACAGAGGTAATTCTCAAACTATTTAAAACCCCCAAACAGCAGGAGCACTGACCAAGCAGAAGAGATGCAGGTCAACCCATGGAATAGTGTCCTCCAGGCTCCCTGCTGTGCTGGGCACTATCCCTTTAGTTGCTGGGTCCTGAGGAGATCAAAAAGAGGTCCAGAAGTGGGGAACAGGGCAGCAGAAGGGCTCTCGAGGGGACTCAGAGGAGCAGCTGGAATCAAAGTATTCCACAATTTTAACAAGATGTGTGGCTACTTTAATGTCATGTCAATGAGCATGAATGTTACCCTTGGCATCCAGGAGCCCAGGAATCCCGTGTGTGTTGGAAAGAACACGTTAGCAACAGTGTGGTGGATGGGCTGGATTGGAGTAGCATGAAGTCAGGGAGATAGGTAGAAGGGCTTTGCAATACACCAAGGAAGACAGATAATGGGGCTTTAACGCAGTCTCAACAGGGCATATCATTTCTATAAGAGGCCCAAAGATGCTTGCACAAATCGCCATCTCTACATATCACCTTTGTTCCTAATAGTTAGTTCTCCAGTCTTCTTGCTGTCATGGCTCCACCATCCTAGCCCAGTGCAAGCTTACACACACACACAGGTGTATACTTGTGTGACCAATCCTCTTTAAGTACACACAGTGAACTAGTGGCTGGCAGGCTATAATTATGGCAGGCAAGAGTCCTGCCAAGAAAAATTCATTCAAATACTGAGGTCATCCTATTCCCAGCTGCAGGAGAGTGGCTATAGTATAAACACCTACCTTCATAATACCAACCTATGTTGTGGATAGTCCTTCCTACTTTTCCAAGCAGTCACACAATTATCTCATTTGTTTTCTTAACAATGGTCCTAGGAGGTGGGTAAGATTGGTATTATTTAGTTAGACTGTATGGCTGGGGAAACTGAGGTTCAGAGAGAAGGACTTGTCCAACGTCACTCACAATTAGTGGTGGTGCAAGAACCAAGATGCCTTCTGCCTCTTAGTCTCATGTTCCCCTCAACCTTCCATATGGCTGCCTTCAGACTAATTCCAGATCATTCTTACTTCCACCTCCTGCACATGAACGCTCATTCAATCCATTCTTTTTATTTTTTTATTTTATTATGTTATGTTAATCACCATACATTACATCATTAGTTTTTGATATAGTGTTCCATGATTCATTGTTTGCGTATAACACCCAGTGCTCCATGCAGAACGTGCCCTCCTTAATACCCATCACCAGGCTAACCCATCCCCCCTAGAACCCTCAGTTTGTTTCTCAGAGTCCATCGTCTCTCATGGTTCGTCTCCCTCTCCGATTTCCATCCCTTCATTTTTCCCTTCCTGCTATCTTTTTTTTTTTAAACATATAATGTATTATTTGTTTCAGAGGTACAGGTCTATGATTCAACAGTTTTACACAAATCACAGTACTCACCATAGCACGTACCCTCCCCAATGTCTATCACCCAGCCGCCCCATCCCTCCCACCCCCCACCACTCCAGCAACCCTCAGTTTGTTTCCTGAGATTAAGAATTCCTCATATCAGTGAGATCATATGATACATGTCTTTCTCTGATTGACTTATTTCGCTCAGCATTCAGTCCATTCTTTTTAAAAAAGATTTTAGTTTTAAATGATCTCTATGCCTGATGTGGGGCTCGAACTCACAACCCTGAGATCAAGAGTTGCATGTCCACCGACTGAGCCAGCCAAGCACCCCTCATTCAATCCATTCTAATGGACATTTCTAAGAGAATACTGCAGATGACTCCAATCCTGTCCTTCAAAGACTTGCTCTGGTTTCAGCATCCCCTCCAGGAAATTTGCCCTGGGACTCCAGTTCAGTAACCCCAACCCCTTCTCCTCCAATATTTAGTCTGTATTATTGCCTTAGTGCTTTCTTTATTCTCTCCTGTTGTGTTCTGATTACTCCATCTGTGACTTCTGCTTCCCTGGCTTCTTTTCTTCTTTTTGCCTAGCACAACACTTGGCACACAAGGGAACACTTAGTAAAGTGTTGTTAATGGACGACTTGATCCAATAAAGCCTTACTCTGGCATTAGAATGCCTGGAATTCCCAGTTCACAAGAAAACACTCTCAATGTGTGTGTGTGTGTGTGTGTGTGTGTGTGTGTGTGTGTGTCCATGCACAACTCATCCAGTGACCCTGAGGGTAACTAAATCAATGCTGTCAAAGTGCAGCATCAGCACATAGTTATTTTACATTCCAGTAGGAACTGAAGCAAGGAAACTTTTTGCCCTAATTTTTAAAAAATAAATACTGCTCTGGTTCCAAGTGGTATATTTTTGACATCTTGTGTACATTTCTGAAATAGAGTCCAGATGAGAAACCAGCTCATGTGCATGTCCATCCCAATCTGAGAATAGTAGATTCCTACTCATGGACATTTTCATTTCTGAAATCCCAATTGCAGGATAAAAAGACTAGAGAGCAGGTTGTAGGCCAGAGTGAGGCCAACATGGGAGTGACTTGCTAGACAATCTCTTTGCAGCTTGGGGGCAAGACTAGGGCATGAGAAGAGAAGAAAGAGGTGCTAAAATTTCATCCCTCCTCCCTCATACTGCCCATACAGATTTCTAAGGAATATGAATGGGAAGGCAGCTGATAGCTGCTCCCAGGAAGGCAGGATACCCTTTAGGCATGGGTGTGGCCAAAGGCAGGTGGACCCCAAGAGCACAACTAGATAAAGCAGGTCCCAAAGAACACCACCCACTGGGTTGCCTGGTGAGAAAAGCCTTAGACTCCCAACTAAGGATAAAGGAATCATTTTTCTATTTCTTTTACAACATGCAGCATTACCTAAGTACCTAAAATGTACCAGGCACTGTGCGTGGCACTTATCAACGTGACCTCCTTTGCCCTGTTGGGAATCATATTTCCATTTTACAGATAAGGAAACTGAAGCTCAGAGAGAGATTAAGTCATTTACCCATTATCACACAGTCTGGCTGACTCCATAATCTGGGCTCTTTCCATTGCACCACTCTGCCTTTCGGAAGTATGTTCATTGAGCTTTGGCAACAAGAAGCAAGCCGCCCTAAGTCATGAAAACCCTCCGCATTAAGCCTAAGGTTTCACAGAAGCGCTTGCTCTTAAATGATGAGTGGGACATATCTTAATGGAGAAAAAGAGGAAGAGGTTATTCACTACTGGCTGAAGGAATAGCAGATGCAAAGGGGCTGATGCAGGCAAGAAAAAAGCAGTTCAGGAAAATGGTAAATAGTTTGGGGGGGGTTACCTGAGGATGAAGACAGGTGATGGAACATGAGGCCAGTTTATACAGAGTCTCATATATCATATTATGAATTGTGGCTTTTCTCCGAAGATGAGAGACTAGACGGGAGCAGAGATCGGATCTGTTTTGGAAAGATTTCTGTGGCAGCCATGTGGGCAGACAGTTCAGAAAAGGCACTCCTGGCTGCAGGGAGACCCATTTGGAAAAGTATGGCAATAGTGAAGGCCAGGGTCAGGGTGGTGAAGCAAATGGAGGCCCAGCTCAGAAAATGCTGCCTCCAGAGCAGTCACTGCAAGTCAGCCTCAGTTTAACTTCAAAGCTGAGATTCCAGGCTTTGCAGCATCTATCCCCACAGCCCTGTAGCTCTGGCCTCAAGACTAGTAACAAGTCTTGCTTTGTCCTTTGGGGCCTCCCCATTTGTCTCCATCTTCTAAGCTAGCGGCTTTGTAGCTCCCCTGGGCCTAGCCTAGCCCAGCTGGCTGGGGAGGGTGGAGAGAAGTCAGGTAGGTTCCAAGCAGAAAGGGCCCTGATTAGCACATGTTTCACATTCCCCACATTGCATGGCAATTCAAAGCCAAATCCTACAGGATTGTTTTCTTAAAGATTTGGGATGGGTTTGGGGCTTCTTCTCTTTCTTTTTTTTTTCTTTTTTTTTTCTTATTAAGTGTGTTTCTGGACTGCGGCTATTTCCTCTGTCCTTGAGTTAAGTAATAGCAGAGGGGGAGAGAAAATGAAGGTTTGCAGCAATGCAGAAAAGATGTTTCTGTAAAAGTCCAGAGGAGGGAGGGAAATCCAGTGTGGGGGCCCAAGGCAGTGTTCTGGGAAGGCCATGGAATGTGGCTGTTGGGGGGCAGGGCTACAGCTAGGGTGAGTGTACCAAAGGGAAGGCTGACACCCTGGCCAGCTCCAGCCCTTGGCTCCTCAGCAATCAGCACTCAGATCGACTTTGCTCTGGTCATCAGCAGCTGCCATAGTGCCGCACAACACCAAGGTGTGGGCTATCCCAGTAACCGAGGAAGTTAAAGCCCTGAAATGTACCAAAAGCACTTCACAGGTAAAGGCAGCCAACGATGCACTCCTGGGAAGCTCACACTCCCAAAGAACAGAAGGGTCTTACAAAACACCCCCCAGGCTTCCCTACTTATATATCTATACAACTCTGAAATAGAGCCCAAATGAGAAACCTGGTCATATGTATGTCTGTTCCAGTCTGAAAACAGGAGATTCCTACTCACAGACAGTTTCAGTTTTGAAATTCCAATTACAGAAGAAAGACTAGGGGAGCAGGTTCTATTTTCTATCTTGCTCCCTTTCCATCATTTCCTACATACATATACATATAGGTACACACATATATGTATGTATATATATGTCAAAGTACAATGAAGTCTTGTGACAATGTGTAGCATTTAGGGAAACATTTATAATTTTTTAATTAACTTTATTGAGCTATAATTTACACACCATACAATTATACCATAAAATTCATCACTTTTAAGTGCAATTCAATGGTTTTTAGTGCATTTATAGAGTTGTGCAACCATCACATCTAATTTTAGAACATGTCCAACACTCTCAAAGAAACTTTGAGCTCATACACAGTCCGTGTTCCCACTCCCAGCCCTAGGCAACCACTAATCACTTTCTGTTGGTATAGATTTGTCTTTCTTATAAATGGAATCATAAAACATATGGTCTTTTATGTCTGGTTTCTTTCCCTTAGCATAATGTTTTCAAGGTTCATCCATGTTGTGGCATGTATCAGCACTTCAATTCACTTTATTGTCGAATAGTTTGCCATTGTATGGATATATCACATTTTGTTTATCCATTCACCAGCTGATGGATATTTGGGACATTTCTGCATTTTGGCTATTAGGAATGATACTGCTATGAACATTCATGTACAAATTTTTGTGTGGACAATGTTTTCATTTTTGGGGGGTAGATATCTAATGGTAGAATTGCTGGATCATATGGTAATGAAACATAGATGTATGGGTTTATTGCTGGACTCTCAATTCTATTGCATGCCTTTCCTTATGCCAATACTACATTGTCTTGATTACTGTGGTTTTGTATTAAATTTGAATTGAAGAGGAGTGAGTCCTCCAACTTTGTTCTTTTTCAAGATTGTTTTGGCTAAAGAGAGTACATGTAATTTAATATGGATTTCAGAATTAACATTAAAGGAATATGAATGAATGAAATGAATACCCAGCCTGTCCATTTCTGCAAAAAAGGCCATTGGGATTTTGATAGGAACTGCACTGAATCTGCAGATTGCTTTGGGAAGTGTTGCCATCTTGACAATATTAAGTCTTCCAATCCATGAACATAGGGTGCCTTTCAATTTATTTAGGTTTTTCTTAATTATTTTCGACAACATTATGTAGTTTTCAGTGTACAAGTCTTGTACTTCCTTGGTTAAATTTATTCCTGAGTATTTTTTTTTTGATAGTATTGGAAATGGAATTTTCTTAATTTCATGTGTGGATTATTAATTGCTTTTATGTAGAAATACAATTGGTAGGGGTGCCTGGGTGACTCAGTCCTTAAGTGTCTGCCTCCAGCTCAGGTCATGATCCTGGGGTCCTGGGATGGAGCCCCGCATCGGGCTCCCTGCTCAGCAGGAAGCCTGCTTCTCTCTCTCACTCCCCCTGCTTGTGTTCCCTCTCTCGCTTTCTCTCTCTCTGTCAAATAAATAAAATCTAAAAAAAAAAAATACAATTGGTATTTTAAATGTTGATCATGTATCCTGCAAATTTGCTGATTTTGTTTACCATGTCTAATAGATTTTTTCTTGTTGTTTAGGATTTTCTATATATTCAATCATGTCATCTGTGTATGGATGACCTCTATTTCTTTTTCTTGCCTAGTTGTCCTGGCTAAAAATTCTAGAACAATGTTGAATAAAAGGGGCAAGAGTGGACATTTTTGTCTTGTTCTTGAATAGGGTAATGCTTTCAGCCTTTCACAATTAGGTATGATGTTACTTGTGGATTTTTCATAGATGCCCTTTTTTTTAGTGTTTTTCTCATGAAAGTTTGCTGAATTTTATCAAGTCTTTTTAGTGCATCAATTGAGTTAATTGTATGGTTTTCTTCTTCCATACATCATCTGGTCAAAAAATCAATTCACCATAAATGTTAGAGTTTATTTCTGAAATCTCAAATCCATTCCAGTGATCTAAATGTCTGTTCTTATGTATGTACCACAATGTCTTGATTACAGTAGTTTTGTAGGAAGTTTTGAGATGAGTAAGTTTAAGTTCTCTAACTTTCATCTTTATCAAGATTGCTTTCACTGTTTTGTGTCTTTTTTTATTTTAATATGAATTTTGGTATCAACTTTTCAATTTCTAAAAAAAATAAAAACTGGGATTTTGATATGGTTTGCATTGGATCTGTGAACCAAACTGTGGATTGCTGCTATCTTAACATTGACATTTCTTATCTATTAAATTGGGATGTGTTTCCATTTACTGAGGTTTTCTTTAATTTTTTGGCCAACATTTTGTAGTTTTCAATGTATAAGTTTTGTACTTCTTTGTTATATTTATTCATAAGTTTTTAATTTTTTTGATGCTACTATGAATAAAATTGTTTTAATTTTATTAGATTGTTCATTCCTAGTATAAAGAAATACAATAGACTTTTGTACATTTACCTTGTAATTTTGTTGCTTTGCTTAACTCACTTACTAGTTTTAGGTGTTTTTTTTGTTGTTGTTGTTTTAAGTTTTCTGTATACAAGATCATGTAATCTATGAATAGAGTTTAACCTCTTCTTTTCCAATCTGGATGCCTTTTATTTATTTTTCTTGCTCACTTACTTTGGCTAGAGCCTCCAGTACAATGTTGAATAGAAGAGATAATAGTGGACATCCTTTTCTTGTTTAATATTTGGGAGAAGCAATCTGATTTGCACTATTATCATGTTAGCTGTGGGTTTTTAATAAATGCTCTTTATCATTTTGAAGAAATTATCTTATCTTCCTAGCTTGTTGAGGGTTTTTATCATGAGTGTTTCCCATGTTTTTCATATGCTTTTACTTCATCTATTGAGATAATGTTTTTGCCCTCTTTTCTACTAATATAATGTGTTATGTTAGTTGATCTTTGGTGTTTTTTAAGCATTCGTGGGCCATGACTTTTCTCCTGACCATTGCTTTTTTTTTTTTCATTTCTATCTATCTATCTATCTATCTATCTATCTATCTATTACCTATCTATCATCTATTTAAAGTAAGTTATACACCTAATGTGGGGCTTGAACTCACAACCTTGAGATCAAGATTCACATGCTCTACTGACTAAGCCAGCCAGGTGCCCACATTAGTTGATTTTTGAATGCTAAACCAGCCTTGCATTCCTGTTTATTTATATATTAAAACATAATTTTTTAAATGTGGAAAACCCAAGAATTTAGTATTATAATGATTGCTTTGTAATCCAGTGTCTTTTGAAGAATCTAAGACAAAGAAGGAGAAAATATATGTAATGATTTTTGTACTAATATTCTTATTTACCATTTCCATTATTTTTCATTTTTTCCTGTGCATGAAGTTACTCTCTGGTGTCATTTCCTTGCTGTAATCTAACTTCTGTCCCTTCTTCTGCCTTGTGCTATTATTGTCAATACTACAGATATATTATGCTATTGCTTTTTAAAAAATATTTTAATTCTTAGAGCAGCTTTAGGCTCACAGCAAAATCGATAGAAAAGTATGATAACTTCCCATATATTCCTTGCTTACACATTCATAGCCTCCCCATTATTTACATCCCCCCAGAGTGGTACATTTGTTACAACTGATGAAACTATATTGATACATCACAATCACCCAAAGTCCATAGTATATATTAGGGTTCACTCAGTATTGAATTCTATGAGTTGGACAATGTATAATGATATGTATCCATCATTATAGTATCACAAAGAGTATTTTCACTGCCCTAAAAATCCTCTGTGCTCTGATTATTCAACCCAACTTCACTCACCCCCAACCCCTGGCAACCACAGATCTTTTTATTGTGTCCATAGTTTTGCCTTATAGTTGGAATCATATAGCCCTTAGCCTTTTCAGATTGGCTACTTTCACTTATTAATATACATTTAAGGTTCCTCCATGTCTTTTCATGGATGGATAGCTCATTTCTTTTTAGTGCTGAATAATATTCCATTGTCTGGATGTACCACGGTTTATTTATCCATTGACTCACTGAAGGACATCTTGGTTGCTTCCAAGTTTTGATAATTATGAATAAGACTACTATAAAAATCTGTGTGCATGCTTTTGTGTGGACATAAGTTTTCAGCACCTTTGGGTAGATATCAAGGATGGCAACTGCTGGATCATATGGTTAAAAGTATATTTACTTTTGTAAGAAAATGCCAAACTGCCTTACAAAGTGTCTGTACCATTTTGCATTCCCACAAACAATAAATAAGAACTTCTGTTGCTCCACATCCTTGCCAACATTTGGTGTTATCGGTGTTCTGGATTTGGGTCATTCTAATAGGTTTGCAGTGATATCTCATCGTTGTTTTAGTTTGCATTTCCCTGATGACATATGATGTAGAGCATCTTTTCATATGCTTCTGTGTCATCTGTATATTTTCTTTGGTGAGATGTCAAGATCTTTGGCCCATTTTTAAGCTGAGATGTTTTCTTATTGATGAGTTTTAAGATTCTTTGTATATTTTGGATAACAGTCTTTTATCAAATATATCCTTACAAATATTTTCTCCTAGTTTGTGGCTTGTCTTCTCATTGTCTTGACAATGTCTTTCACAGAGCAGAAGTTTTTAATTTTAATGAAGTCCAGCTTATCAACTGTTTCTTTCATGAATCATGCCTTTGGTGCTATATCTGAAAATTCACTGCCTTACCCCAAGTCATCTAGGTTTTATCCTGTTATTTTTTAGAAGTTTTATAGCTTTACATCTTACATTCAGGTTTATGATATATTTTGAGTCAATTTTTGCAGAGTGTAAGGTCTGTTTATCTGTTTAAGGTCTAGATTCATTTTATTTTTTTGCATATGGCTGTCCAGTTGTTCCAACACCATTTGTTGAAAAAACTACCTTTTTTCCATTGTATTGCCTTTGCTCTTTTTTCAGAGATCAGTTGACCATATTTATGTGGACCTATTTCTAAGCCCTCCATTCTGTTTCATTGATCTAATTGTCCAGTCTTTTGCCCATACCACACTGTTGGATTAGTAGCTTTATTGTAAGTCTTAAGGTCAGATTGTGTCAGACGTTGTTCTTCCTCAACATTGTGTTGGCTATTTCAGGGTCTTTTGCCTCTCCATATAATCCTTATTTTTTTTCTTTTTTTTATTATGTTATGTTAGTCACCATAGAGTACATCATTAGTTTTTGATGTAGTGTTCCATGATTCATTGTTTGCATATAATACCCAGTGTTCCATATAATACATGCCCTCCTTAATGCCTCTCCATATAATCTTTCAAATTAGTTTATCAATATCCACAGAATAACTTCCTGGGATTTTGAATAGGAACTATAAACTAAATAGGAACAATCTATAAATTAAATCTATAAATTAAATAGGAACAAACTGACATCTTGACAATATCGAGTTTTTCTATGAACATGGAATATCTATCCATTTATTTAGTTCTTCATTGATTTTTCATCAGAGGTTCTGTAGTTTTCCTCATATGGCTCTTATACATATTTTGTTTGATTTATATCTAAGTATTTCATTTTTGGGGGTGCTTACATAAATAGTATTGTGTTTTTAATTTCAAGTTCCATTTGTTTATTGCTGGTATTCAGTAAAATAATTGACTTTTCTATATTCACCTTGTATCCTGCAACTTTGTTATAATTGTTTATTAGTTCCAGTTTTGTCAATTCTTTCAAATTTTCTACATAGATCATCATGTCATTTGCAGACAACGACATTTTTTCTTTCTCCCACCCCAAAATGTATACCCTTGTCTTAATGCATCATCTAGGACTTCCTGTGAAATTTTGAAAAGGAGTGGTAAGAGGGGACATCCTTGCACTGTTCCTGATCTTAATGGGAAGATTTTCACCATTAAATATGATGTTAGTACTGTTGCTTTTTAAGTAAACTTTTATTTTAGAAGTAGTTTTAGATTTATAGACAAATTGCAAATAGAGTACAGAGATTTCCCATATACCCCTACACAATGTCCCCTATTAATATATTACATTAATATGACACAATTAACCAATATCGATGCATTATTATTAAGTAAAGTCCATACTATTCAGATTTCTTTAGTTTTTACCGAATGTCCTTTTTCTGTCCCAGGATGCCATCCAGGATGTGACATTACATTTAGTTGGTACATCCCTTTACACTCTTCTTTCCTTTGACTCCTTTCCTTGTTTTTGATGACCTTGACAGTTTTGAGGAGTACTGGTTAGTCATTTTGTAGAATGTTCCTTTGTGGGTATTTGATGTTTTTCACATGATTAAACTGGGGTTATAGGTTTTTGAAGGGAAGATCAAGAAGTGAAATTCCCTTTCATCATGTCATATCAAGGGACATACTATCAACATTGACTTATCACTGTTGATGTTAACCTTCATCACCTGGCTAATGTAGTGTTTGTTAGCTTTCCTCACTGTAAATTACTCTTTTTTCCCCCTTTCTAAACTACTTTTTCAAAGAAGCCGTTATGCACAGACCTTACTTAAAGTGTGGGAAGTTATACTACATCTACCTGAAGGAAGAGTAGCAACATAAATTATTTGGAATTCTTCTGCATGAAAGAGTTGTCTATTCTCCCAGTTTCTATGTTTATTCAATCATTTATTTCTACCTGTATAAACTCATGGATATTCATTTTATACCTAGGGATACAGTTCATTACTACTTTATTATTATCATTTTATGCTTAAGTTGTTCTAGTGTTGGCCATTGGGACCTCTTTCAGTTGACTACGGTATCCCTTTGACATATCCCCTTCATTGTAGGTGGGTTTTTTGTTTGTCTTTTTGTTTTTTTTTAGCAGCAATTCCTTACTTTCTGGAACTACAAGATTTTCCCGGCTCATCTTACATATTTTTTTTGCCTAGTTCTAGGATCAGCCATTTCTCCAAGGATTCTCCAGTTCCTTTTATTGGAAAGTGGTATAAGATCTAGGTGATCGGTGTGCACATCATTGTTTCAGTATGCTATTGCTTTTAAAAATCAACTAAGAGGGAGAAGGAATATGTAACTATACTGCCTTTTATAGTTATTACATAATTACTTTATCTGCACTGTTTTTTGTTTTTTGTTTTTTTTGCATGGATCTTTTTTTTTTCTTAACATATATTGCATTATTTCAGAAGTACAGATCTGTGATTCAACAGTCTTGCACAATTCACAGTGCTCACCATAGCACATACCCTCCCCAATGTCTATCACCCAGCCACCCCATCCCTCCCACCCCCCACCACTCCAGCAACCCTCAGTTTGTTTCCTGAGATTAAGAATTCCTCATATCAGTGAGGTCATATGATACATGTCTTTCTCTGATTGACTTATTTCACTTAGCATAACACCCTCCAGTTCCATCCACGTCGTTGCAAATGGCAAGATCTCATTCCTTTTGATGGCTGCATAATATTCCATTGTGTATATATACCACATCTTCTTTATCCATTCATCTGTCGATGGACATCTTTAGCCTGAAGGATTTCTTTTAGTTTTTCTTATAAAGCAGGTCTGCAATATACATATTCTCCCCATCTTGGTTTAACTGGGAACATCTTTATTTTTCCTACATGTTTAAAAGTTAGCTTTTCCACATATAGCATTATTGGTTAATTTTTATCACTTTGAATTGTCATCCTCCTGTCCCATGATATCCATGGTTTCTGATGACAAGTCAGGTTTCTTTTTTTCTTTCTTTCTTTTTTAAGATAAGTTTTATTTATTGTAAAAACAGTTTCAAACTTACTGGGGTTGCTTTTTATGATGGGTCATTTTTTTTCTTGCTGCCTTCAAGACTTTCTCTTTGGCTTTACATTCAACTTTTGACTATATCTCTAGGTATGGAAGTGTTTAGTTTATCCTACTTGGAGCTCACTGAACTTCTTGGATGTTTAGATAAATGTATTTCATCATAATTGGGAACTTTTAAGCCATCATTTCTATGAATAATTTTTCTGTCCCTTTCTCTCCTCTCCTTCTGGTATTTCCATTACACATATGTTGGTGAGCTTAATTGTGTTCTACGTGGGTCTATTTTTCTTCACTCTTTTTACTTTCTCTTCTTTAGAATGTATACTTCCTATTGATCTGTCTTCCAGTTCAGTAATTCTATCTTCTACCATGTCAAGTATATTGTTGACCCTCTCTTATTAATTTTTCACTTATGTTATATTTTTCAAATCCAGAATTTCCATGTGGTTCTCTTTTTTAAATATATTCTATCTTTTCATTTGACATTCTTTATCATTGTCATCATACTTTAAGTCATAAAACATGGGTTTCCTTTAGTTCTTTGAATATCTCTATAATAACTGCTTATAAATCCTTATCTGACAAGTACAACATCTGGACTCCCTCAAAAGTAATTTCTATTGCCTGATTTCTTTCTTTTCCATGGTCACACTTTCCTGTTCTTTGTCTTTTTATGTTTTTGTTTTTGTTTTTTTTGACAAGGCTCATCATTGTTGAAAACTAGGTATTTTAAATATAGTGTAGAAACTCTGGATTCTGTTTACCCACCCAGAGGTCCTGTTGCTGTTTATCTGCTTTGTTTTGTTCAATTTGTTTAGTGACTTTCCTGGACTAATTCTCTCTGAAGTCTAGTTTCTCTGCAGTGCAGCCTCTGACATCATGCTCATTTTCCCCTTTGTTTTATTTTTAAGTTTTGCTTTCTAGGAGTCACCTCTGGTTCAGCATAGTTAGTGTTTATCCTGTGATCAAACAGGGGTTTTTCTTAAGCTCCTAGATCTAGTAAGGTTTCTACCCTTTCCCAGTGTATCTTTGTATGGCTTGGGAAATGCTTTTGCAGTTCAGGGAGTTTTTGATTCTATCCTGCATTCAAACAGTTTAACAGTTCACAAATAACATCTTTAATGCATGTGTATAGCCTCGCCATCTATTAGGGATAAGTTTGATCTTAGCAGGGCTCTTCTTGATGGTTTCTTTCCTTAGGTCTCTATGAGAAGTATCTTGCTGGTCTGCTCTTTTCTGTCTGCTATTAATATCTAATTGCTTTTCTAATTTTCATTACTATGATCTCTATGGTTTTCAACAACACCTTTAGGCATGAGTTCCTTCATACTCTGTTCTATAAGAAAAAAAAAAGCTTCCATAGGCTGTGCCACTATGCTGGAGCTAGATGGGGAGAGGGTGATATGGCAGCCTGCTTCTTCTAGAGTGGCACCACTGCCCTATGAGCCCTTGAAATCCCTGTCTGACAATTGCATCTGGGCCCTGGCCCTGGGAGGGAGAAATTGGGAGCCCCCAGTCTTCTCTAAATGCCACTCACAGTTTCCTGCACCTTTCTAGGATATAGACTCCATCTTAGGAGTAGGAGCTTGGCAAAGGATGGGAGCCTTCAATCTACTTGGCCATGCCCACCCAGAATAAATCTACAACACAAAACTAGAGGGTGGAATAAGAGTGACTAGTAGCCTTCCCATCCTGAAGTGCAACTATAGCCCTACAACCTGGAGCTGGTGAAAAGGAGAACCTCTGTTGTTTTGGGGTTTGGTTTTTTTTTTTTTTGGTTGCACCCACCTGAAATAAATCTGCAATATAAAGCTAGGTGAGGAGTAGGAGCAAGTCCTGGCTCAAATGCCACAGATGCCAATTGTTCTTACAAACATTCCATACATTTTCTTGAATAAATACTTTTCAATTTGTTCCATGGTCTTAAATCAATTTCCAGATACTTTAAATGATTGTTTTTGACAAATTTTGCCAGTTTAATGGTTATTTCATTGATGAGAGGGTCTGCTGAGCTCCTCTCACAACCATTCCAGAAACTGGTCTGTCACAGTTATTTATCTCAATTCAACATACATTTATCAAGCACCTACTATTTGCCAGGTGTTATGTACACTGAGTTTGTTTTAAGTAACAGCCTTATTAAAGTACTATTGACATACATTAAACTGCATATATTTAAAGTGTACAATTTGATGAGCTTTGACATATGTATGTACCATCACCATAATCAATAATAGTGAACATATACATTAACCCCAAAAGTTTATTTCTGCCCTTTTTACTGCTACCTACCTCTCCCTCCCTCACTTCCTCAGGCAACCACTGATCATCTTTGTCACTATAGATTAGTTTTTGTGCCTATTTTTAATTTACAAAGATGGTTGGTGATGAAGTTTATCCTTCACTAGGGAACCCGTCTCAGCCAGATTCTCTTTTCTGTGATCAGAATATTTTAGGGATTTTCTTTTTTCTCTAGGTCAAGATTCCTCAACAGGAAACAAATATTCCAGCCACCTCCCTCCCCTCAAAATGGAGCCTTGGTGACTAGCTCACCAGATTCATGAATATATATTTATAGACATCTAAAAAAGGCAGCAGCATTTCACTCTTGTTTGGGTTGGTAAATTCAAGGTTTTGCAGGTAAAAAATTGTGGGCCAGAGCATAAGAGGTACCTTAACTCCCCAGGGTTCTTCTCACTGTCTTTGTCCATATGCCACCAAGGGCTATTAAACAATCCAGTGTATTTTCATTGCCCTTCAGGAAAATGATTATAAACTTCCAGGAGAATCTGAAGGACCCATAGCACTTCAGTTTCTTTTTTTTTTTTTTTAAGATTTTATTTAATTATTTGACAGAGAAAGCGAGAGAGCACAAGCAGGGGGAAGAGTAGAGGGAGAGGGAGAAGCAGGCTCCCCACCAAGCAGGGAGCCCGATGTGGGGCTCGATCCCAGGACCCTGGGGTCATGACCTGAGCCAAAGGCAGATGCTTAGCCATCTGAGCCACACAGGCGCCCCAGTGGTTCAGTTTCTACGTGAACCCAGGAATTAAATCTGCAAATCATGGACATGATATTACTTCTTTCACTCTCCAATAGGGAAATGATACTGTAGCTCCAAGTGCTTAGCTGCTATTAACTGGAATTGATTGTATGAGCAATGATTTATTGCTTGCCTACTGCGTGCCAAGCACTGTGTTAAGTAGTACAGAATTGTTAACCTCATTTGTAATACTAACAATAAGTCCTCAAGGTTGCTATGATTGTTTCCCATTTTACATAAAAGAAAGCTGAGGTAACATAAGGTCAGGGAACTTGTCCTAGATCATACAAGTGAATGGCAGAGATGACATCCAAACTTAGACCTAACACCAAGATTACCCTCTGTTCATTCTACTGTAATGTCTGATTGCCAAGCTTAGGGACTTCCTTCCCCATCCCAAATTCCAGTAATATGGCCTTTTATCAGTGTGGCACTGAGTTCCATTTTGGTCTCTGTATTTTTATTGATTTTATGCAAACCTTTATCATCCTTTCAAAGGAATTAAAAGCATCAATTCAAAAAAAATAAAAGCATCAATTCATATAAATTTTCCTCCTCCTCAAAACAACAACAAAAACCCCACAGGAATCATATTACCCAGAAAACCTGTAAATGAATTCAGATTCCGGCTGTGATTTTGACTATTTTCATGACAGTGAACAACACATACTGGATTATATCCCAAGCATCCATGATTAGCACCCTGGGATCTTATGATACTAAAAAGTTCTAACCAATAACTATCCATGCAATACAGAACTCTAACTCAGATGTGCTGTGTCAGAAATTGGCAAAGATACTTACCACAATATTTTTACAAGGACTACTTTACAAAATTGGAGCCAGTCTGCCAGTTTGTGTAATATCTCATGCAAGACTGCCATTCTCTAAAGGGCTAAAAAGAAATTAATTGGAACAGAGCTACTTGGCTAAAACCAGAAATTCAAGTTCAAAGCAGTTACTGACTCTTCTCAGTAGAGGGCAGTGGTGGGCAGGGCAAGGATGGTAGAAAGAGAAGAGCGGGACCTTAACTTCTCTATTATGCACCCACTAAGTGCTCAGGCACAGTGCTTAATGCCTTGTAGAAAGGATCTAATGAATCCTGGCAATGATCCTATGAAAAAGGATATTTATCACTATTTTAGTTGCAAAGAGGTTAAATGAATTGAACACAGATCTGGTGCCCTCCAATTCAACTACACCATGCTGTTTCATTAGAAGTACTATTCCAAAGTCACATAACTGAGAACTTATACTGATGAACTAAAAGAGCAAGCTTACCCAAGATGTAGTAGGTCCTACATATGATGGGATCCTAAATATACGGATTGGCTGGAACAATGTGAAGCATTTAACAAGGATAACATGTAACAAATTATAAACTTTGAAGCCAGTGACAAGATGGAAATTATCTAGAAGAAGTGGTTCAAAGGACTGGAAACCTGACATATGGGAAACTGTTGAGGGACCTGGAGAAGATTAGACCAGGGTGCCTGGCACTAGGAAGGTGCTCATAAATGTAAAAAAAAACCCCAAAACCCTGAATATAAAAAAAAAATGTCATTAAGAATCCAAAGGGCAGTTGGCTATTAAGAAGGTATAGGCTATTTTGTATGGATGGCTCCAGAGGCTAGGCTTTGGACCAGTTGGAGGGAGATTTTAGTTCCTTAAAAGGAATGGTCTTCTAAAATACAGAGAAAACTCTCTAGAAGGCAGCAACTCAAAACTGGCATGAGTTGCCTTGCGCAATTAGGTTATAAAGATAACCTCCAGGAACACTTTCAACTCTAGGATGTTCAGATTTTGAGCTGGTCAGGATTCCCAGAATGGCTCCTTGACCCTTGTCAAGTCAAGGCCTTAATGTATCCCCAGAAGGAACTAGTTGGTTCACAACACTTAGGAGCCAAAGCAGTCAGACTATTAGAAGAACTCTACTAAGAGGAACTTGTCCACAGATCTTAAAAATTAATTATAGGAGAAATTCTGAGACTGCCTCACAAGAGGGAGCCAGTGGTGTTCCCTTGGAATCTGGGCATTGGACCAATTCACCTGAAGCCTACAAATGCGTATTTTTCTCAAAGAAACAAACAAAAAAGGTCAAAAAGTTTAATCATTTCAATAAACAAGAGGTCCCTGAAATACATATACATGGATATGATACCAAATCAAGCCTAATGATGATAGAATCCAGAAACATGTAACCCCAGCTGAATCTGAATAATTCAATTACTCAATTAGAATTTACCTGGTTCAGCCTGCTGTATGGCAGTCTCTGTTCTGGCTAATGGAAATAACAGGGATAAGATATAATTTCCACCTTTGAAAGGGTCACAGCCTAACAGAGAGGTGTGCTCATAGGTAATTTACTCCCTCATATGTGCAATGCTAGAATAGAGATCTATACAAAAGGCTGTGGGACCACAGAAAGGGTAAGGTGGGAATGAGGGAAAGGTATGTATACAGATGATATATCATTTGAGCAAGACCTTGAAGAAGGTTAAAGAATGGACCTTGAAGAATGGACATTCTAACAAAGGGTACAACATATGCAAAGACAAAAAAATGGGAAAGATCTTGGTATGTTGGAAGAAGATAGTTTTTCAGATATGGATTGGTTAGGGTATAGGGATGTATAAGGATGTGGTTAATCAACTCGGTATTCTTGCTACAGGGAGATTCTCTCTAAAACTAGACTTTCGGCCAGCTTATCAATTGCTGATACAATGACCTGCCTTCCACTGCTGACCCCAGACTGGGCCACCAGAAATCTGGTTGTTAGAAGACAGACCTCCATCATCTATCTCTTGAAGGTTATCAGAGCCACGGTGCACTAATACTGGACAACAGAGATGCTTCTTGAGAACTTTTAGTCATAAGTCACCAACAAAAAAAGGACTTGCCAAGCCATTAAAACATCATTTCATATGATATTCCATATTTAACAGACTCTTTTTTTGAAAAATTTAATTTTTTATTGAAATATAGTTGGCATACAATGTTGCATTAGTTTCAGGTGTGTGGCATAGTGATTCAACAACTCTGTACATTATGCTATGTTCATCACAAGTGTAGCTGTCTTGCTCAGTAAAAGTGGGATGAGATTTTAAGACCTGCCTTCATTATCTTCACCCAAATTTTCATAAAAACATACAAATAGAAGAATGTATTTTTGGAAGCATGATAATTAAACTTATCTTTATTCATTTATAATAAGATGGCTGTTTTTATTAAGACTTAAGAGGCAATAATAGAATCCTGTCACTCCAACTGAAATCATGGACTGTATGCTAAACATAGTTGAGAATACAGATGGACCCATGTGGTTCCACCACTCTGATCAATGGTGAAATTGTTGTTCCTAGGGTGATGTGACAATAGAACAAAAGAATAATGGAACTTTTATCTTCTAGAACTATCAGGCATTGAATCTTCAATTATAGCTCCTGAGGAAACAACAGAGGACTAGTATTTCTCCACCCACCAGTAGAAATCAGACCCAGTCTTACCCAAAGGGTGTCTATCACTATGGTAAAATAATATTAGCTGAAGAGCTAATGATACTCTGTATATCAATAAAAGCTGGGATTCATTGTTAGATTTGGGTACAGGTTTGTTTCTGCAGTAGTTTGAGGGAGAGTGACCATAGTCATTTTCTTTAGCAGCACTGGGCTGCATTGTTTATAGCACCCTGTCCACTTTTCCTACTACCCAACACGATACTAACCAACACCATCAGGGAAATATAAAGTCTGCCCTGCCTGACCTTAGAACTGTTCCTAATCATGTCAAATATATGTTGTCTCTACTTCAATTATTAGAGTTCAATTATAATTAACATGATACTTTCGTCTGATTGTTTCTTGAGAATAGAAGTCATGTCTCCCTAGCTAAACAGTAAGATTTAAGACAGTGGTGTAGGGCAGTGGGAAGAATGGACTTTGGAATAAGGCATATCTAGGTTTGAGTCCTCTCCTCACTATCTATAAGTCATAGACATTCTGTGGGTCTTAGAATCTATAAAGTGTAGAATATGCCATCCACCCCACAGGATGGCCTTAAGAATATGTAAAGTGTTTGGCACATCTCTGTAAATGAGAGTTACCTTCCTCTTCCCTCTCTACTATCCCTACATCTGGTAAGATAACACAGAATGTTCAGGAAATCTTGACTAAACACAGAGGATAAACATTTTATTTCATGCTTTTTGTGCCCAATATTACAAGGATTCGTTGTCCTGATCTCCCTCCAGCTTTAAACCCAGGTTTCGTCACTGCTGGCTGCACATGGTTCTTTAAGAAGCAGACTAAACCCTCTGGGAAATGTGGTCTATAAGCACTTCCTATTCTGATAGAGCAGACAGGGTAAGTCTCACTCACACCTAAATCCTAAGGAATGTGCCTTTTTTCTTCTATTTTGATGTGCTGGCTTAGAGCCACATCTTCTCCCTGGGGAAAGCAGACAACACTCTGTGATTGCATCTGTTTTAGGGCAGCAAGATGGCCACCTGTCTTACTTCTCAGTTGATTAACCCCATTAGCCAGAGTACCTTTACAAGCAGTCTGAGAAAATGCCTAATGTAGCTTAAGCGCTGCTACAAAGAATCCCTCCTAAAAAGTACTGCTTTCCCATCACTCCTTTCCTTTCTACCCCAAAAGATTAAAAAAAAAAAAAAAAAAAAAAAAAAAGAAACCTGCTGGGGCACATGGGTGGCTAAATGGATTGAGCATCTGACTCTATCCCAGCTCAGGTCTTGATCTCATGGTTGTGAGTTCCAGCCCTGTTCTGGGCTCTGCACTGGGCATGGAGCCTACTTAAAGAAAAAAAAAAAAAAAAAGAAAAAAAAAAAGAAAAAAAAAAAAGGGAAAAAAAGAAAAAAAAAAAAAAGAAAGAAACCTGCCTTCTCCAAGGGCCCTCTTTAAAAACCCATTTCTAAATCTCTAATCAAGGAAGACCTAAGACAACTCTAACAGTCCTTTATGTGAGAAAATAGATTTAAAACACTGTGTCTTCCAAAGGAGAACCCAATTTCAGTTGTGATTCCTCCTCTGTGATAGCCCCTGCAACTACAGGGAGAGTCTGTCACTGGAAATTGTCAGATGAGCTCAGGGTCTAAATTCAGGCTCCATTAACTTCTTTTTTTAAAGATTTTATTTATTTATTTGTCAGGGGTAGAGAGAGCACAAGCAGCAGGGAGTGTCAGGCAGAGGGAGAAGCAGGCCCCCTGCCATGCAAGGAGCCCGATGTGGGACTCAATCCCAGGACTCTGGGATCATGCCCTGACCCGAAGGCAGACACCTAACTGACTGAGCCACCCAGGTGTCCCACCATTAACTTCTGTCTCCTTAGAGGACACAAACTAGGAAGAATTTTTTTCCCTTACTTATTTCTGGATATACCTTTGGGGCTGTGAACTCACCCACCTATCCATTACCTACAAAGCTGAGCCACGACAGCACGCACAGCCCCACACAGAATCATACACCATCACACAGTCACTGAGTGACTTCATACCTTCACACATATAGTTACACATCCCTCCAGAGCATAGAGAAAACCCAGGGAGCCTCTGGGGGATGGAATGTCCTGGAAGAAGAGATTGAGCAATGGAAAGGTAGATAGAGAAAAGAGAGAATTCTCAGGCCAGTAGTTAGTTCTTTGTTGGTCTTTTCTTTCTCTCCATCACTGAAGGACTTGAGTGGCAGGCGCCTTTTCCTTGATGACCTTGAAGTCCCTACCTTAAATCGTTTCCTGCCTCAGTTCATGGCCACCCTGCAGAGGTCTGTGACCTCTCTGCCTTGGAAAATGTTTGCAGAATCAAAATGATGTCCTGATTTAAGAGAATTACACTCCCAGAAGCAGTGGAAGAGACTTTGAAGGAGCTTAAAAGATTGTTAATGTTACATGGGATTTTAACCTCCTGATTTGCAGCCCATGTAAGTAATAATTGAAAGAACAGATTTCTGCTAAACAAATTATCAGACTCATTCCAGCTGATGTACCTTTCCTCATCACTTCACAGAAAGGTATTATTAATACATTTCAGTGTCCATGAGAGCAAGGCCTAAAACTGGTCTGTCCAGTACAGTAGCTACCCATTAGCCATGTGTGACTATTGAGCACTTAAAAGTTACTAGTCCAGACTGAGATGTGTTTGTAAGTTCAGTATATACACCAGATATCAAAGACTTAATATGAAAGAAAAGATGTAAAATATCACATTAATATTTTTTTAAATGATTACATGTTGAAATGTTAACATTTTGCATATATCGGGTTAAATAAAATATATTATGAAAATTTATCTCACCTGTTTCTTTTTGCCTTTTTAATATGACTACTTGAACATTTACAATGGCATGTATGTAGCTCTCGTTATATTTCTTTTGGATAGCACTAGCCTAGCACCCTTCCTGCCACATAGCTGACATTCTACAAATGTTTGTTGAAGGAACAAAAGAATAAAAACAACAATTAAAGGACAAGAACCTTAACAGAGGTATCAAGGAAGGATTGGTTCAGCCCTGGGCTTAACCCGATCCCTTTCCACCTCTTTCTGAGTCTCCAAGCCCAAGATGGGGAATTTGTGCTTCTGGATTCCTTATATGACACTTGAAAGCCCCTTTTACTGACATTAAGTATATTTGGCATGTTTGAAAGAACATTCTTGAGAGGAAAGGCTGTATTAATATGGCCCTGACTCACCTGATAGAAGGGAAGCATTTGGCGGGGGGGAGCATTTCAAGTACTGAAAGCAAAAAGAAAACCTTTGGGAGTTGGGTATAATAGAGTTTATAAAACCATTGCTTGAGATTTCATTCATCTTTTGGGACTAAATAAGACACTTTCACCCCAGGGAACTTGCTGAAGCATTTGAGAAGAGGAGGGATGGTTATTTAATGACCCCTGGTAGCTCCAAATCACCAGGCAATCATAGTTATGGGAAAGAGGGGAAACGGTGTTAGAAAATAGAAATGTTTTTCAAGGCATTTCAGCAAAGCAAGATTCACCTTTCCCTTAAGAAGATTTAATGATGTACTGTATAGTGACGAACATAACATAATAAAATTAAATTAAATTAAAAAAAGAAGATCTAAGTGTCTGGCATACAGTAGAGCTTGGGACTTAATAAATGTTCCCTGAATCAATGAATAAGTAGTAACATGGAAAAGGAGACAATGTAGGATAGTGGGACAAGTGCAGGATTAATAGTTGGGAAAAACTGGGCTTGATCACTGGCTCTTCCTCATACTAGCTGTGCAGCCTTGGGCAACCTACTTAAACTCTTCAGGTCTCAGTTTCCTCATCTGTAAAATGGGCCTAATTCAATGTCTATTTCATAAGGTCATTATGAAGATTTAATAGGTTAATGGATGTAAAGCACTTCTCTCTCTACCTGGCACACAGTAATACTCAATAATTGATAGCTGTTCTACTCAAAGACATTGAAGAGGGTTTCCCAAAGCAATGTTACACATCTCATCACCCAAATGACATCATTTGTCTTTACACAATTGCTAATGGGATCCTTAGCTGGAAAAAAAATGTGAGAAGCTTCAGTGTTGGTCTCTTAGGGATCTGGGAAAAAACTTGGTTTCAAGCAGTAGTAAAGCCTGGAAAAGAGCTACAGGCCTGGAGGCAGATCATCCATTCATCCATCCCACATACTGAGCGTCAAGCACTGTTCTAGACAACAGGGATATAGCAATGAACAAAACAAAGATTCCTGCTGTTATGGAGTTTTATTTCTGGGAAAAAAATAGGCATAGACCAGTCTCTCTTCAGAAACCTGTTTCACTCAATTATATCCCCCTGACTTGATCTGGAAACCACTACCTCCAAGGACAGCATTGACCTCCCAAATGGACAGTTCTAGGCCTTGCCTGAGGCCCCAAAGGAATGTGCTTCTTCAGCATCTCTTCCACACCCCCAGAAAAGTCAGGAACTCCTAGCCATTCAATTCAGTCCCTCCTTAGACTCAAACAAATCAAAGAGTTTAGGAGTTCTCCACCCCACATCATGCATTGGTCTTCACTGCCTTCCTGGCCCACTGCTCACAGAGAGATCACCTAACCTCCTCTAGCCAGCCCAATGCACCATAAGGGATGTACTTAACACCAAATCCTCAGAAGGTGATCAATATCCAGAGCACTGACTTAGGAAATATCATGGTTCAGTGAAACTGGTATCAGATTTGGCATCCTAATGATCAGGATTCAAATCCTAGCTCCTGTGAAATGGGTATCTTCCTCACAAGTTTATGAAAAGGAGTGTTTAAAGGGCACAGTGCCTAGCACAGAGTTGGTACTATAACAGCGTTAGTTCTCTTCTTCCCAAAGTGCCTCCAACCACGTTGGGTGGTATCCCAGGGGTAGTATGAAAGTTATTCTGGAGGGGGAGGGATTAGGACTAAACAATTGCCTCTTAGTAAAGGGCTCAAACTGGCTAGCTTCCCAACTCTGCATTCAGTCATATCACATTAGTAACTTGAAACTGGCTATGGTGGGAGTATAGCCACTATGGAAATCACAAATACTACAAATCAGGTTTTATTTCTTTAATTTTCCATGGAGAGCCGTGCCAGCACGCCAGTGCCTTAAACTCTAAGACACAAGGACAACTCAGGGACAAAGAGAAGGTAATTATACATTTGTCACTTTTATTTTTTTTAGACTTATTTGAGAGAGAGCGCGTGCACGGGGAGAGGTGGGAGAGAGGGAGAGAGAGAATCTCAAGCAGACTCCCCACTGAGTACATAGTCCAAAGCGAGGCTTGACCCCAAGACTCTAAGATCATGACCTGAGCCAAAATCAAGAGTCGGACGCTTAACTGACAGAGCCACCCAGGCTCCCCATTTGTCACTTTTTTTTTAAAGATTTTATTTATTTATTTGACAGAGAGAGACAGTGAGAGCAGGAACACAAGCAGGGGGAGTGGGAGAGGGAGAAGCAGGCTTCCCGCTGAGCAGGGAGCCGGATGCAGGGCTCGATCCCAGGACCCTGGGATCATGACCTGAGCTGAAGGCAGACGCTTAACGACTGAGCCACCCAGGCGCCCCCATTTGTCACTTTTAAATTGAGACCTATTAATTGAGCAAAATTTGCCATGAAATATAGCTATTCTACTGACTTCTGCAGAGAATATTTTATGTGACACATTAAAAATTCTCATTGCTCCCCAAGTATCAGGATCAGCAACATAAGCCACCCCAGGTATCATTATGGGGTCAAGTACACAGCAGGTGCTCAGTAAATGTCAAATGCATAAACCCAAGAGAAACTATTTGCCACATTTACCAAAGAGACAGAACCAGCAGTTTGAGAAAAACACTCAGCATTTGGAAATGAAATAAACCTCAGGGGAAAAAGGCTGTAAGAGAGAAGTGAGAGCACAAACCAGAATGCTGGGGGAGAAAGAAGTTTTGAAAGGGTAAATAGGTTCAAGGCCAGTGAAAAGATGGAGCACAAAATCCAAAGGAAGAGGTCTATGGAAGGTACAGAAAGAGTACATGGGGGAAAGTGACAAATGGAACAAGCTACCTGAAAAGGTAACAGGAATTTGAGAGTTATACTTTATCTGGGAATGGACATTATAATTTGTTTTAGTGATCTTATTCTTTATAAAACCATCCAAATTATTATCTTAAACTGCTGCATTTTAACAGCTTTGTTGATATGTAATTTACATATGATAAATTTACCCATTTAAAATGTACAAATTGGGGCGCCTGGGTGGCTCAGTCATTAAGCATCTGCCTTCGGCTCAGGTCATGATCCCAGGGTCCTGGGATCGAGCCCCGCATCGGGCTCCCTGCTCTGCGGGAAGCCTGCTTCTCCCTCTCCCACTCCCCCTGCTTGTGTTCCCTCTCTCGTTGTATCTATCTCTGTCAAATAAATAAAAATCTTTAAAAAAATAAATAAAATGTACAATTTAATCAATGTTAGTAGATTCACAGAGTTGTGTATCACTCCAATCTAACTTTAGAACATGTCTATCACCCTAAAAAATCCTTATGCCATTTACAGTCAGTCTCCATTCCCATACCTAGCCCCAGGCAACCACTAATCACTTTGTCTCTATAGATATGCTTTAAAAAAAAACAAACAAACAAACACAATCATACAGCATGTGGCCTGGTGTTTGGCTTCTATCATTGAGCATAATGTGTTGGAGGTTTATTCTCATAGTAGCATATAACAGTGCTTCATTGCTTTCCATTGCTGACTAACATTCCATTGTATAGCTATACCACATTTTATTTTTCTATTTATCACTGGATGGACATTTGGGATGTTTCTATTTGGGGGCTAGTATGAATAATGATGTTATGGTCATTCGTGTACAAGTAAAGATGTTATCATTCATGTACAAGTTTATGATCATTTGGGGGCTAGTATGAATAATTATGTTATGATCATTCGTGTACAAGGACATATATTTTCATTTCTCTTGGGTGAACAGATATGTGGAAGTGGAATTACTAAATCACATGGTAATCCTACGTTTAACATCTTGTGGAACTGCCAAACTATTTTCCAAAGAACTGCACCATTTGTAGGGCGCCTGAGTGGCTCAGTCGTTAGGTGCCTGCCTTCAGCTCAGGTTGTGATCCCAGGGCCCTGGGATTGAGCCCTGCATCGGGCTCCCTGCTCCGTGGGAGGCCTGCTTCTCCCTCTCCTCTCCCCACTGCTTGTGTTCCTGCTCTTGCTATCTCTCTGTGTGTCAAATAAAATCTTAAAAAAAAAAGAACTGTACCATTTGTATCCCCAGTGTATAAAAGGGCTCCAATTTCTCCACATCCTCAGCAACACTTGTTATTGTCTTTTTTTTTAAAGTTAATATAGCCATTCTAGTGAGTGAAAAATGCTGTCTCATTGTGGTTTTGGTTTTCATTGTCCTAATGACTAATGATGTTGAATATCCATGTGTTTATAAAGCTATTTGTATATATTCTTCAGAAAAATATTTATTCAAATTCTTATCCTTTTTTTAATGGGTAATTCCTCTTTTTAGTATTGAGTTGGGAGAGGCCTTTATATATTCTGAATCCAAATATTTTATAAGATAAATGATTTATGGGTATATTCTCCCAGAGTTTGGGGTGACATTTCACTTTCAGGGTAGTATCTTTTAAAGTGAAAAAAAAAATGAATTCTGATTAAATCCAGTTTATCATTTTTTTCTTTTATCACTTGTGCTTTTGGTATCCTGTCTAAAAACCTTTGTGTAACCTAAGATCATGAAAATTTACTCCTATGTTTCTTCAAGGAGTTTTATAGTTTAAGCTCTTAGGCCTATTATACATTTTGAACTAATTTTTTGTGTATGGTGTGTCAAGGACCAAATTCATTATTTTTGCATGTGATATCCTATTAGCTAAACACTATTGGCTAAACATCAATCTTAATCAATCCTATTGGCTAACCCCTATTAGTTAAACACAATTTCTTTCCCTTGGAACTTGCTTGGTAATTTTGTCAAAAATCAATTGATCATAAATGTAAGGGCTTATTTCTGGGATCTCAGCTAATCTCCTTTTATCTATATGTTTATCATTATGCCAATACCACACTGACTTGACTACTATAGCTTTGTAGTAAGTTTTGAAATGGGCAAGTGTAGGTCCTTCAAGTTTGATCGTTTACAAGACTGTTTTGTCCCTTGTATTTCCATGTGAATTTTAAGATCAGTTTGTCACTTTCTGCAAAAGAAAAGAAAAGTAATCTAAGATTTTGATGGAGATTGTGTAGAATCTGTAGACCCATTTGGGGAGTACTGCCATCTAAACAATAGTAAGTCTTCTAATCCATGGACATGGGATGTCTATTTATTTAGGTCTTCTTTCTCATTGCTTACACTAATATTTTATAGTTTTCAGTATACAACTCTTTACTTTTTTGTCAAATATATTTCTATTTTATTTTTTGTGCTATTGTGAATGGAATTTTTAAAAAATTTCATTTTCAGATTATTGTTACTGTTAAAAAATACAATTGTGTTTTAATATTGATTTGTATTCTGTAAACATGATGAACTTGTTTATTAGTTCTAGTAGTTTTTAGTGGATTCCTTAGGGTCTTCTATATATAGGTCATGCCATCTACAAATAAAGACAGATTTACTTTTTCTTGTCTAGTTGCCCTGGCTAGAACCTCCAGTACAATGTTAAAAAAAACAACTGGTGATAGCAAATATCCTTGTCTTATTCCCATCTTAAAGAGAAAGCATTCAACATTTCTCTATTAAATATGATGTTACCTGTAGGTATTCACAGATTCCCTTCATCAGCTTGAAGAGTTCCTTTCTCTTCCAAATTTGTTAAGGTTTTTTTTTTGTTTGTTTGTTTTTTTAAATCACAAATGGGTGTTGGATTTTGTCAAATGCTTTTCCTGCACCTATTGAGTTGATTGTGCTTTTTGTACTTTATTCTACTAACACAATGTTCAAATTGATTTTTTTATGTTAATTCAGCCTTGTATTTTTAGGGGAGTAATCCTTTTTATGCAGTTAGATTCAGTTTGCAAATACTTTGTCCTGGATTATTACATCTATATTCATGAAGAATATTGGTCTCTATGTTCTTTTCTTGTGGTATCTTTGGCTTTGCTATCGAGGCAATACTTGTAGAATACACTGGAATTTGTTCCCTCCTCTATTTTCTGTAAGAATTCGTGAAGGATTGGTATTCTTCTTTAAGTAGAGCTGGTAAAATTCACTGGCAGAATTCACCAGTGAAGCTCTCTAGATCTGGGCTTTTCTTTGTGGAAAGATTTTTAAATACTAATCTGATCTCTTTATTTGTTAAGAATCTTTTCAAATTTTCTATTTCTTCTAAGTGATCTAATTTGTTGGCATACAGCTGTTCATAGTTTTCCCTTATGATTTTTTAGTCACTTTTCTGTAAGTTCAATAGTGATATTGCCTCTAGTGATATTCCCTCATCAGTCTTGATATAAGTAATTTTGGTCTTCTTTTTCTCAATCAGTATATTTAAGGTTTTGTCATTTGTTATGGGCTGAATTGTGTCCATCCACAATTCATTCATTGAAGCCCTAATTCCTGGTACCTCAGAATGTGACTGAATTTAGAGGTAAGGTCTTTAAAGAGGTGATTAAGTTAAAATGATGCCATTAGAGTGAGCTGGTGAGTGAGCTAATCCAATCCGACTGGTGTCCTTATAAGAGTAGGAAATTTGAGGGGGTGGAGCAAGATGGTGGAGGAGTAGGAGACCTGGATTTCGTCTGGTCTCAGGAATTCAGCTGAATGGGGATCAAACCATTCTGAACACCTACGAACTCAACAGGAGATCGAAGAAGAGAGTAGCAACAACTCTCTGAACAGAAAAGCGACCACTTACTGGAAGGTAGGACGTGCGGAGAAGTGACTCTGAGGCGATATTCGGGAGGATAGATGGCGGGGGAGGGGGCTCCGCCGGCCGCTTCTGGCAAGTGATAGAGCCGCAGAGCACAAAATTGGGCCTTTTAGAAGTTGGCTCCGTGGAGGGACGTCGCTCCAGTGGCTAAGCTGGGGGTGGAACCATCGCGGGACAGTGTGGTCTCTGGACGCTCGGGGTCACAGAAAGACCGGAGGTGCCTGAGTGCGGCAGAGCTCCCAGGTATCGGAGCGGGGAAGCCGGCTGCAAAGATGGAGCCGAGGCGCAGGCTCTCAGCTCGGGGTTGCCATAAACTGTGATCTGCGACCCAGTCGGGCCACTGCTCCTCCAGCAGGGACCCAACAAGCGGCAGAGCTGGAGAGACTCCCCTTCCTCCCCCGGGAGGAGCGGCGCGGGAGCGCACCGCAGGGATCTGCTGGGTTTGGAGACTCCACACGGGGTCAGGGGCCAGAGACAGAAACACTTGGTCACAGTCCAGGTGAGCACGGAGTGCGGCGGGAGACCGGGGAGATGGGAGTGACTGCTTTTCTCTGGGGGTGCACTGAGGAGCGGGGCCCGAGTTCTCAGCTCCTCCGGGTGGAGATTGGGAGGCCACCATTTTCACCCTGGTCCTCCAAAGCTGTACCGAGAGCTTGCAGGGAACAAAAGCTCCCGAGAGCAAACCCGAGCAGCTTGCTTAGCCCGGACTGACAAGGGCTGGGCAATTCCGCCTCCGGCAAAGACATCTGGGAACCACGGCAACAGGCCCCTCCCCCAGAAAATCAGCACGAACAGCCAGCAAGCCAAGACCAAGTTTACCGATCAAGGAGAATGGGAGAACTCCAGCGCTAGGGGAATACTGCACATAGAATTCATGGCTTTTTTTTTTTTTTACCATGATTCATTAGTTTTTCAAAGTAATTTTTTAACTGTTTTTTTAATTTTTCTTTTTCCCTTTTTCAACCAACATCTTATCAATTCCTTTCTTAAAAAAACATTTTTTATTTTTCATTTTTAGAGTCATATTTTATCCCTTCATAGTAGTTACCCTTATTTTTGGCATATATATATAAGTTGTTCTCTCTTTAAAATTTTGAGATACAGTTTCTTCTAACAGATCAAAATATACCCTAAATCACTAGTGTATGGCTTTGTTCTAGTCTCCTGCCTGATCACATTCTCTCCCCTTTTTTTTTCTTTTTTTTTAAATCTTCTTCATTCTTTTTTCAAACAACATCTTATCTTATCAATTCCTTTTATAAAATATTTTATACTTTTCATCTTTACAGTCATCTTCCATCCCTTCATTGTATCAACCCTTATTTTGTACATATATGTCTTTCTTCCTTTAAAATTTTAGGAGGCACTTTTTTCTAACAGACCAAAATACGCCCTAAATCTAGTGTGTGGCACTGATCTATGCACTAGCCTGATCATATTTGATCATATTCTGGTTTTTTTTGTATTGTTCTGTTTTTGTTTTTTATCTTTTTCTTTTTTTTCTTTCTTTCCTTTTCTTTTCCCTGGTTTCAGGTCTTTTCTGATTTTTATAGAGTATCTTTGCTGAGGACGTTGTTAACCGGTTAGCATTTTGTTCTCTCATTCATCTATTCTCCTCTGGACAAAATGACAAGATGAAAAAAATCACCTCAGCAAAAAGAACAAGAGGTAGTACCGTCAGCCAGGGACCTACTCGATACGGACATTAGTACGATGTCAGACCTAGAGTTCAGAATCATGACTTTAAAGATACTAGCTGGGCTTGAAAAAAGCTGGGAAGTTATTAGAGAAACCCTTTCTGGAGAAATAAAAGAACTAAAATCTAACCAAGTCGAAATCAAAAAGGCTATTAATGAGGTGCAATCAAAAATGGGGGCACTAACTGCTAGGATAAATGAGGCAGAAGAGAGAATCAGCGATATAGAAGACCAAATGATGGAAAATAAAGAGGCTGAGAAAAAGAGAGAGAAACAACTACAGGATCACGAGGGCAGAATTCGAGAGATAAGCAATACGATAAGACGAAACAACATTAGAATAATTGGGATCCCAGAAGAAGAAGAAAGAGAGAGGGGGGCAGAAGGTATATTGGAGCAAATAATAGCAGAGAACTTCCCTAATGTGAGGAAGGAAACAGGCATCAAAATCCAGGAGGCACAGAGAACCCCTCTCAAAATCAATAAAAATAGGTCAACAACCCAACATCTAATAGTAAAACTTATGAGTCTCAGAGACAAAGAGAAAATCTTGAAAGTAGCTCGGGAGAAGAGATATGTAACCTACAATGGTAGAAATATTAGATTGGCAACAGACCTATCCACAGAGACCTGGCAGGCCAGAAAGGACTGGCATGATATCTTCAGAGCACTAAATGAGAAAAATATGCAGCCAAGAATACTATATCCAGCTAGGCTGTCATTGAAAATAGAAGGAGAGATAAAAAGCTTCCAGGACAAACAAAAACTAAAGGAATTTGCAAACACGAAACCAGCCCTACACAAAATATTGAAAGGGGTCCTCTAAGCAAAGAGAGAGCCTAAAAGCAGCATAGATCAGAAAGGAACACAGACAATATACGGTAACAGTCACCTTACAGGCAATACAATGGCACTAAATTCATACCTTTCAATAGTTACCCTGAATGTAAATGGGCTAAATGCCCCAATCAAAAGACACAGGCTATCAGATTGGATTAAAAAACAAGGCCCATCAATATGCTGTCTGCAAGAGACTCATTTTAGACCCAAAGACACCCCCAGATTGAAAGTGAGGGGGTGGAAAACCATTTACCATGCTAATGGACACCAAAAGAAAGCTGGGGTGGCAATCCTTCTATCAGACAAATTAGATTTTAAACCAAAGACTGTAATAAGAGATGAAGAAGGACACTATATCCTACTTAAAGGGTCTATCCAACAAGAAGATCTAACAATTGTAAATATCTATGCCCCGAACATGGGAGCAGCCAATTATATAAGGCAATTAATAACAAAAGAAACACATTGACAACAATACAATAATAGTGGGGGACTTTAACACCCCCCCGACTGAAATGGACAGATCATCTAAGCAAAAGATCAACAAGGAAATAAAGACTTTAAAGGACACACTAGACCAAATGGACTTCACAGACATATTCAGAACATTCCATCCCAAAGCAATGGAATACACATTCTTCTCTAGTGCCCATGGAACATTCTCCAGAATAGATCACATCCTAGGTCACAAATCAGGTCTCAACCGGTACCAAAAGATTGGGATTATTCCCAGCATATTTTCAGACCACAATGCATTGAAACTAGAACTCAATCACAAGAGGAAAGTCGGAAAGAACTCAAACACATGGAGGCTAAAAAGCATCCTACTAAGGAATGAATGGGTCAACCAGGAAATTAAAGAAGAATTTAAAAAATTCATGGAAACCAATGAAAATGAAAACACAACTGTTGAAAATCTTTGGGATACAGCAAAGGTAGTCCTGAGAGGAAAGTATATAGCAATACAAGCCTTTCTCAAGAAACAAGAAAGGTCTCAAGTACACAACCTAACCCTACACCTAAAGGAGCTGGAGAAAGAACAGCAAATAAAGCCTAAATCCAGCAGGAGAAGAGAAATAATAAAGGTGAGAGCAGAAATCAATGAAATAGAAACCAAAAGAACAGTAGAACAGATCAACGAAACTAGGAGCTGGTTCTTTGAAAGAAATAACAAGATTGATAAACCCCTGGCCAGACTTATCAAAAAGAAAAATGACCCAAATCAACAAAATCATGGATGAAAGAAGAAAGATCACAACCAACACCAAAGAAATAGAAACAATTATAAGAACATATTATGAGCAAATCTATGCCAGCAAATTAGATAACCTGGAAGAAATGGGTGCATTCCTAGAGATGTATCAACTACCAAAATTGAACCAGGAAGAAATAGAAAACCTGAACAGACCTATAACCCCTAAGGAAATTGAAGCAGTCTTCAAAAATCTCCCAACAAACAAAAGCCCAGGGTCAGATGGCTTCCCAGGGGAATTCTACCAGACATTTAAAGAAGAATTAATACCTATTCTCCTGAAACTGTTCCAAAAAATAGAAATGGAAGGAAAACTTCCAAATTCATTTTATGAGGCCACCATTACCTTGATCCCCAAACCAGACAAAGACCCCATCAAAAAGGAGAATTACGGACCAATATCCTTGATGAACATGGATGCAAAAATTCTCACCAAAATACTAGCCAATAGGATCCAACAGTACATTAAAAGGATTATTCACCATGACCAAGTGGGATTTATCCCTGGGCTGCAAGGCTGGTTCAACATCTGCAAATCAATCAACGTGATACAATACATTAACAAAAGAAAGAACAAGAATCATATGATCCTCTCAATAGATGCAGAAAAAGCATTTGACAAACTACAGCATCCTTTCTTGATCAAAACTCTTCAGAGTATAGGGATAGAGGGTACATACCTCAATATCATCAAAGCCATCTATGAAAAACCTACAGCGAATATCATTCTGAATGGGGAAAAGCTGAGAGCTTTTCCCCTAAGGTCAGGAACGCGGCAGGGATGTCCACTGTCACAGCTGCTATTCAACATAGTGTTAGAAGTCCTAGCCACAGCAATCAGACAACAAAAAGAAATCAAAGGCATCCAAATCGGATGGAAAGAGGAAGTCAAACTCACTCTTTGCAGATGATATGATACTGTATGTGGAAAACCCAAAAGACTCCACCCCAAAACTGCTAGAACTCATACAGGAATTCAGTAAAGTGGCAGGATATAAAATCAATGCACAGAAATCAGTGGCATTCCTATACACCAACAACAAGACAGAAGAGAGAGAAATCAAGGAGTCGATCCCATTTACAATTGCACCCAAAACCATAAGATACCTAGGAATAAATTTAACCAAAGACACAAAGGATCTGTACTCATAAAACTATAAAATACTCATGAAAGAAATTGAGGAAGACACAAAGAAATGGAAAAATGTTCCATGCTCATGGATTGGAAGAACAAACATTGTGAAGATGTCAATGCTACCTAGAGCAATCTACACATTCAATGCAATCCCCATCAAAATACCATCCACTTTTTTCAAAGAAATGGAACAAATAATCCTAAAATTTGTATGGGAACAGAAGAGACCCCGAATAGCCAGAGGAATATTGAAAAAGAAAAGCAAAGCTGGCGGCGTCACAATTCTGGACTTCCAGCTCTATTACAAAGCTGTCATCATCAAGACAGTATGGTACTGGCACAAAAACAGACACATAGATCAATGGAACAGAATCGAGAGCCCAGAAATGGACCCTCAACTCTATGGTCAACTCATCTTCAACAAAGCAGGAAAGAATGTCCAATGGGAAAAAGACAGTCTCTTCAACAAATGGTGTTGGGAAAATTGGACAGCCACATGCAGAAGAATGAAACTGGACCATTTCCTTACACCACACACAAAAATAGACTCCAAATGGTTGAAAGACCTAAACGTGAGACAGGAGTCCATCAAAATCCTAAAGGAGAACACAGGTAGCAACCTCTTCGACCTCAGCCGCAGCAACTTCTTCCTAGAAACATCGCCAAAGGCAAGGGAAGCAAGGGCAAAAATGAACTATTGGGATTTCATCAAGATAAAAAGCTTTTGCACAGCAAAAGAAACAGTCCACAAAACCAAAAGACAACCGACAGAATGGGAGAAAATATTTGCAAACGACATATCAGATAAAGGGCTAGTATCCAAAATCTATAAAGAACTTATCAAACTCAACACCCAAAGAACAAATAATCCAATCAAGAAATGGGCAGAAGACATGAACAGACATTTTTCCAAAGAAGACATCCAAATGGCCAACAGACACATGAAAAAGTGCTCAACATCGCTCAGCATCAGGGAAATCCAAATCAAAACCTCAATGAGATAC